>NC_142013.1:110628054-110885554 GCF_049901735.1 Notechis scutatus
AATACTCAGTGTGGAATAAGGGGGTGCATTATCAACCTATTTCTTTTCAGGCAGACCCAGGTGCATCCTACTTCTTTTATGGTGAATATTTTATGGGAGTTGTAGCCTTATTTCCATTTTTTTTCCTCCTTCCCACCCACTCCTCCATAGGAGTGTCTTCTCTCTTATAATAGATACAAGGTTCCATTTTTTTCTGAATTACTTTAATACAAGAGTATAGTATTACTACTTTTGACATGTCATTATGGACTTGATGTTGTGGCCTGCCAGCGGCCAGTAGAGCTGGCAGCAGACTTGGACAGTGAGGAGGCTGGGGAGAACATGGGCCAGTCCTGGAGTCTGGGGAAGGCTCTGATGAGTGCTCTTCATCAGAGGTAGAGAGGGAGCCAGGTCCATCTGACAGATCAGTGGGGCAGAAGAACAGCTGGAGCCTGTTCCCAGTGTGTGTATGCACAGAGCTGCCAGGAGAAGGGAACAGTTAAGGAACAAGTGTTGATCAGGAGTAAAGGTACAGGTGGATGGTGAATGGCCCCTCCCACAGGGAATAAATAAAAGTCAAAGGAGACTGGTGTTTGCTGGAGACAATTAGTTCACTTCATTAGAGTGAAGGTTTGTTCGTGACTCTCAGAGACTCCTTGCCAAGTATTTTCTTGTACAGTATTGCACCTGGAAGATATCAGCCTGGCAGCTCTCCAAGCCTAATAAGGTCTGTGGTTATAATTCACCCTTGAAAGACTGCTTGCCGGAACTTTGCTGGATGTGAATGATAGGAATTCACATTAGCCTAATAAAAAAGGGGTTTTTGTCAGGACAAACACCCTTCTCGTACTTGCAGAACGTCTATTCAACAACTTTAAGATCGATTCCCAAAGGAAAGCTAAATGGATCACTGAACACCCAGACATAGGAAGATGTATAAATGACCTCACACACACACACAAAAAGTTTCCTGACTTTGAACTATCATGTCAGCAATGAAGAATATTGAATAGGATTTGCATCTCACACAGTTTCTGTCAGGGGTCATTGTATAAATGGGGCACAGTGTCCTCCCCTCCCCAGTTCCTAAAGATGAAACTCCAATACTTTGGCTGCCTGATGAGAAGGAAGGACTCACTGGAGAAGAGCCTAATGTTGGGAATGATTGAGAGCAAAAGAAGAAGAAGGGGACAGCAGAGAATGAGGTGGCTGGATGGAGTCATGGAAGCAGTCATTGTGAGCTTAAATGGTGGTGGTGGGATGACAGAGGATAGGAAGGCTTGGAGGAATGTTGTCCAGGGGGTCACAATGGGTTGGATATGACTTCACGACTAACAACAACATCCTCCCTCAGTGTGATTTTGGGGTGCCACATCAAAATGTAGATCACATCCTGACCGGCTGTAAGCTGAGGGCACATATTCAGGGTAGAATCAAATGGATGGAGCTGAGTGTTTACTCAGTGCTATTGCATTGTATTATTGTAGTGTTTAATAATCTATTGTATTATTGTATTATTCCAGTGGTAAACTAGAATAGCCACTCAAAATAATCCCTTCTCTTTTTCCTTGCTATTTCTTCCCCTGTTCTCAAAATATAGAAGAAAGGAATGAAATTCTCAAGAAACATCCTTAAGTCTTCTTATAACGATGGCACACAACAGTTACAAAACTGTTACAGGCTAAATCATACAAATCCTTCTGTATATATGTGTGCGAATAAGATATCTATAGCGACAGTATATCTCTATTCTCTATATCGATCTGTAAATATAACAGCCCACTTAAATAAACCCTTATCTACTGCTAAACTAAAAGCAGGTTGGGATGACATTTGCTATGTTCTGGGATTACTAGAGTTATACCCCAAGCAATATGGTTAACGAGGTTCTAAATCTTCCTAGCAGTAAGGTCTAGCTTAAATGGGAGCCAAGTGGGAGTTGACTGCATGTTTACTGGAAATATTTAGGTAGCCATTAACTAGAAACAAAAGGGAAATCTGATTCTCTTTTGATCATCTATGGAGGTGTCCATTCCCCACCATCCAGTCAGAACTGAAGAAGCTTCTTGGATGAGAAGCAAAATGTCTTTAAAGAAAATCCAGTTGCCTCTTGAAAAAGCAGCTTTGGGTTGACCATTTAACTCAGGGGTATCAATCTCGCATCATCACAGCATCATCATATGATGTATTGCAAATTTTCCCCCCCTTCGCTAAACTGTGGCCAGTGTGGGATGCATCCGGCCTATGGGCCATGAGTTTGACGCCCCTGATCTCGTTTTTTGCAGCTTAAATATGGTCCCCCCACATTCTAATAAAACCTCTTCCGGAAGCATAGTGTTGCATTTCTATGTAGAAGTCTTGTCCAATATGTTTAATATAGTTTGTATATTAGCCCCACAGTCATAACAAGGAGAATCTTTCCAGTCCCATTGATACAGGACATTCTACCACTGTCACATCTAATTCTGTTCAGTTTCACGTGACACAGATCTGTGCAAGATTGCCCATGCTGTGTGTTTTCTGGTTCCTTAGAAAATCTTCACAAACTAATTCCAAAGGTGATTGTCTATATCAGGTGTTTCAAACATGTAGCCCATATGGGCCAGATCTGGCTGCGATAGGCTCAGAGTTGTCTTGTGGGGCCCTTCCAGAGACAGTGAGGGACCAGTCCATGCTGCCCTGGCCCATCCCACCCTGGACATGCCCACCCAGTCAGCCATGACCCCAGGCCATGCATACCCCAGCCCCCCAAGGGCAAATAAAATCCTGATCTGGCCCTCAATGGGATCAAATTTGACATTCCTGGTCTAGATAGCTCAACTGGACATTCAGTTATGAGGCCACTGCTGTACTCTTGTAGAAATTTTGTATATAATTACACAGATTGTGTGCATTTGTTTACTTCTCTTTGTCATATTCTCATACACATTAAATAATGATAACAATATGTAGAAGTACAAATTTATAATTTCGGAGACATAAACAGGGAACATGAAAATTATGCCACACTACTGATTTATATAATAGTTGTAGGAATTGACGAGGTTCATCCTGAGGGAGGAGTTAAAGGTGTCATAAGCCATGAGTCCCTGAGGGAAGTGTCAAACATGTCATTAGTCATGAGTCCCTCCACACCCACAAAAGATCTAAGTCCAGCCCCACCTTGAATTCATTGACTCTTATCTACGGCCAATTTGCTTTGATCCATAAGATTCTTTTTTTAGTATATGTTTTTTTATTTATTCATAAACATTTTGAATACAGTGTATTGTCAGGGCATATCATTTACATAAAAAACAAAGGAAGAACAAACAGTAGTATTAATACATATATTAGTAACAATAATAATAATATAACATAATAGTTTTAATTAGTTTTCCCTTTATATTAGCTTATTTGTAATTCTGTTAATTGTATTAGCATATTCATAATTATAAACCATCTTTATATTTAATTCATATATAACATTAATCTTTCTTTTATCTAATTTCTACTGCATATCTAGTCATTCATAAAATCTATTCCATGTTAAATAATATTCTGTGTCTTCTTCATCCTTTATTTTTAATGTCAATCTATCCATCTCTGCACAGTCTAATATTTTCCAAATTATATCCTCGTCTGATGGGGTCCTCATTTTTCTAGTATTGTGCAAATACAATCCTCGCTGCTGTCAATGCATGCAAAACTAAATATATAGTCCCTTTATCATAGCTCTCCGGCATTATACCCAACAAAAATATTTCTGGTTTCAGATCTATATGTTGTTTAATCATCGCCCATTAGATTCTTGTAAAGTGCTCGAGTTTACAATAAATCTTTATACCCATTTGAATTGTCTGGAATCTCTGGATTTTCCTGGCACTTGACAAAAGTAGCATCCCACAAATTAAAAAGAGATTTTATAAAGCAGCATTATATACCTAATCCCTTTTGAGTTCAGGTAAATATGAGTGAGAAAGCTTCCGATACGTAACCTTACAAAAATGACAAAACTTAGACATTTTCCTATATAAAAACAAACCCAAAATTGTACCGGTTTTTATATTGACATGATTCCAGCATCACTGAAAAAAGTACTATTTCCTCTCCTCCCTCTTGTACCCAAATTCAGAAGAAAAAGGCAGGGGAGGGAGCCCATCAATGAAGTCTGAGAAATTTATCTTGCTATAGATGATCAATATATAGTGTTATTCTGAGAAAAGATGTTATAATAATAATAATACACAAGCCAAAGTAATGGTTAATCAATGCATCCATCAAATTTTAACTGCCCAATAAATTGCCTGTGAGATAAAGTTCAGAACATTGTGCTACAGTTAGAGGGGAAAAAAAAAATAGAAATACATTTACATTTTCAGGAAACTTTATGTGTACACACATATACACTTACAGACACCCAGACTCACAGACACATAATATATATATATATATATATATATATATATATATATATATATATATATATATATATATATATATATATATATATATATATATTTGCTTTGTTAGATGGCTGAATTTGAAACTTCACAATGATTTAAAACAACAACAACAATCAAACAAACAACAGCAGATTAATAATGCATATTGTTCCTTAGGAAATCCATGGCAGTTTAGACATAATTAATGTCCACTTTCCCTTTCCAAAAAAGGAAAACAAATTTATCATGCTCAGTGGCACCACTGTGAAGGATCCATCACCATGTAAATGGAACTGAGTGAGACACTTTCATTAGGCATGGATCATTAGTGCAACACCCCATAATGGCTTTCCCTTGTGATGAAGTTTGTCATGTGAAAGCATACTCACACAGCCCATTAATGCATGAAAGCAGATATTCAGCATCAAAACATTTACCCTCTTCATGCCAGAGAGAATTATCCCAGGAAATCATCTCTTCTGTCTATAAAACTGTCCCTTCCAGAGAGCTAGGTATGGACTTAATCATATATTAATCATATATTATCAGATGTCTTGTTAGCCCAACCCAAGGGAGTCTGCCACGGTGGAAGTCCACTTCCTACTTTGAGTTTTGGCTCCTATAGCATGCCGGGGAGAACAACAACAACACACACACAAAATGGATCTTTTGGTGTGGAAGTAAAGATACATGCACCTCAGATCTACAATGATTTAACCGCTAGACATTTGCCACTCAAATTGGGGTTTACGTGTGTGTTTAAGTATGCATGTGAAATATACATGGATCTTACGAGGAATAGATTCAGTTTCAACTGGATATCATTTTAACAATTGCATTAGATCCTGGCCAACTCAAGAAATGGAAGAAGGAAAGAGATGGAGAGAGAGAAGGGAGGGAGGGAGGGAAAAGAAGGAAAGGGAGATTGAATAGAAGGAGGGTGAGGGGAAAAAAGAAAGGAAAGAAAGAAAGAAACAATCAAGAGAGGAAGGAAGGAGGGGGGAGGGAAAAGAAGGGAAGGGAGATTGAATAGAAGGAGGGTGAGGGGAAAAAAAGAAAGGAAAGAAAGAAAGAAACAATCAAGAGAGGAAGGAAGGAGGGGGGAGGGAAAAGAAGAGAAGGGAGATTGAATAGAAGGAGGTTGAGAAAAAAAAGAAAGGAAAGAAACAATGAAGAGAGGAGGGAAGGCCGGGAGGGAGGGAAGGAGGGAGGGAAAAGAAGGGAAGGGAGATTGAATAGAAGGAGGTTGAGAAAATAGGAAGGAAAGAAACAGTGAAGAGAGGAGGGAGGGAGGCTATTGTTAATGGGGAGACTAAGAAATTCCAAGAATAAGCCTGAATGGAAAATAGAAACAACAACAAAATTAAAAAACAGATGAAGGCAGCCACAAACTGCTTCTTTAGTATTTTAATGAAAACTATAGAGATATGTTCATGAAAATATCAGTAATCAAACTAATTCAAGTGAGAGTTTATCTTATATACTCTACTGAGGAAAAGCATTTAAAGATGCTTCCAAGGACGTTTTCTAATCAATTAGTGGTTTTTCTCTCTAATTTGATCATAAGCCATATGCTCACTTGCTCTATATAAAGAGTGAAATTGCTTTGACATTAATAAAGCTGTTCAGTGATATGCTAGTGGAAAGTTTTGGCCAATCTCTTGAAATTTTATCTACATCTAAAATATGGCCCTATTAAATGTGTGTGGCTGTAAAGCTCTTTATACAAACTAAATGTGGAAAAATTCAGAGATAATGTTAACACCCATGCCCGCTTGAAATCTTTCTGTTTTTTGGAGACTAGAAAAATATCTCTCATTATTGTGAGATAATATCTCTCATTATTGTGTTTTGCTTAAAGATTCTTTTTCATAAAAGGCCAATACATTTTGTCAATTAAAGGAGGCTGAAAAATCTATGTTGGACAAATCAAGATTATCTCTTGATGGCATCAAAGGGATACAAGTATTTCAGTGCTTTGACTAATGATGCTTGATATAGAATTATTTCTCCTTCCTTCCTTCCTTCCTTCCTTCCTTCCTTCCTTCCTTCCTTCCTTCCTTCCTTCCTTCCTTCCTTCCTTCCTTCTTCCCTCCCTTTCCTCCTTCCTTCCTTCCTTCCTCTCTCTCCTTCCATCCTCTCTCCCTTCCTCTCTTTATTGTTTCCTTCCTCTCTTCATTTTTCCCCTCTTTCCTTTGTTTTTCCTCCTCCCTGTTTCTCTTAATAACTCCTTCCTTCTTCCTCCTCCTCCTCCTCCTCCTCCTCCTCCTCCTCTTTCTCCCTCCCTTCTCCTACTCCACCTCTCTCCCTTCCTTCCATTTTATTTTCCTTGATAGTTGATTCAGCTGAACTTTTCATGAATCCTTTTCTTAAATCCACATCCATGGACCAGGCCCAACTATCCTTCTCTCTATTCTTCTTCTCCTGTCCCTTGTTCAATGGATTTTAGCCATTGAACCAAGAATCATCCAGCTACAAACAATGGACCACATATCTGTAAGAGGTGACAAATCTCAGATTTTCCAGCCAGTTTCTTTTGAACTTTACAGTACATTAGCCCAGCTGTCCTAATTACTTCAAAGTGATTTATAGCTATTACTAAAACAGGAAAGCCAGAGGCAAATGATGAGAAGGTTCTTCCATCTTCGGCTGTTGGGTTGAAGGAAATTTTTCAGTATGTGCTTTACATTTTAGTACCTTTGGGACAAAGTTACCAGATATCTCCAAGCTGTCCATCCAAAGGAAATTGCAGAAATAGTAATATCTAGCTATATGACAATCCTGGTATAAATAACAGAGTTGGTCATATAAAGGTTAATTTTATGGCTTGTTAAAAGAATATTTTTATACTGATTATACTGAGGCTGCCCATACTTTTCCATCACTGTATTCACAGTTGTGTTTTGCACAATTCTGGTAGTGTATGCTTTATTTATTGCTATTGCTTATTATTTTTTGTGCCACCCATCTCCTCTGCAAGGTGACTCTTGACTCCATTGTTTCTTCAAAAAATGAGAAATCTTAGAACAAATTCGTTTGTTTGAAAAATCAGGAAATACCACGTTCCTGTGAAAGCACACATTCATACATACAACTTGACCGCGCTTGCCTACAATATTGATTGAGAAAGGAACACCCAAAGTCGGTGTTAAGAAATGGAGAAGTAAATTGGGAAATAAATCAGCAAACAGTTCAGCTTAAAAAAAAAAAAAAAAGCAGACCTATTTTTCTGTTTCCTTGTGTCTTTTTTTTCTCCTTTGAAGATATGAATCACATAAAGAATAGCAGTTCATCAGAAAAAAAATGTGCTCAGTGTGACTTTTGCTAATGTTATTGACCAGACACAGGGTGGTCAACCAGCCAAAGAAACATAAGCCATTTCTCATGACTTTTAAAGATGAATTCTTAGAAAACCACATTTCGTCAAAGTCGAAATGTTCTGTTCAGCCTCCTTCGGTAAAACAGTAAATCTCTGTCAAACTGCACCACAGGATTTTTTTTACAGAACTTCTACAGTTGACATTAGATGGCAAGGAGAAGACACCAACTTGTCCATGAGAAGAAGGAGGAGGAGGAGGAGGAGGAGGAGGAGGAGGGGGAGGGGGAGGAGGAGGAGGAGGAGGAGGAGGAGGGGAGGGGGAGGAGGAGGAGGAGGAGGAGGTGATGATTAACCAAATGAAATCCAAATCATATTGTAATATGATAAAGCTCAGGTTATTGTAATATGATAGAGCTTGGCATTATATTTGACACAAAAGTTGGGATTTTCAAACAGGACTTTGTTTATTCAAACTTTTGAAGGAATTTTCAAAATATCAGAAAACTTTCTCCCAAATCTCTCTATCAGCTTGGACAGCTTCACACACCATTTTGGGTCCTTTGTCTTGCAGGAACTGCTGACACACTCCAGCCACATGAGGTCTAGCATTGTTTTGAATTAGGAGGAACCCAGGGCCAACCTTACCAGCATATGGTCTCACAAGGAGTCTGAGGATCTCATCTTGGTACCAAATGGTAGTCAAGCTACCTCTGGCGAGCACATGGAGGGCTGTGCGTCCCCCTAAAGAAATGCCACCCCACACCATTACTGACCCACTGCCAAACCGGTCGTGCTGGAGGATGTTGCAGGCAGCAGAACGTTCTCCACGGCGTCTCCAGACCCTGTCACACCTGTCACATGTGCTCAGTGTGAACTTGCTTTCATCTGTGAAGACCACAGGGCACCAGTGGTGAATTTGCCAATCTTGGTGTTCTCTGGCAAATGCCAAATGTCCTGCACAGTGTTGGGCTGTAAGCACAACCCCCACCTGTGGACTTCGGGCCCTCATACCACCCTCATGGAATCTGTTTCTGGTCTTTTGAGCAGCCACATTCACATTTGTGGCCCGCTGAAGGTCATTTTGCAGGGCTCTGTCAGTGCTCCTCCTGTCTCTCCTTGCACAAAGGTGGAGGTAGCAGTCCTGATGCTGGGTTGTTGCCCTCCTACAGCCTCCTCCACATCTCCTGATGTACTGGCCTGTCTCCTGGTAGCGCCTCCATGCTCTGGACACTACGCTGATAGACACATCAAACCTTCTTGCCACAGCTCGCATTGATGTGCCATCCTGGATGAGCTGCACTACCTGAGCCACTTGTGTGGGTTGTAGACTCCATCTCATGCTACCACTAGAGTGAAAGCACCGCCAGCATTCAAAAGTGACCAAACCATCAGCCAGAAAGCATAGGAAATGGGAAGTAGTCTGTGGTCATCACCTGCAGAACCACTCCTTTATTGGGGATGTCTTGCTACCTGCCTATGCTTTCCACCTGTTGTCAATTCCATTTGCACAACAGCATGTGAAATTGATTGTCAATCAGTTGCTACCTAAGTGGACAGTTTGATTTCACAGAAGTGTGACTGACTTGGAGTTACATTGTGTTGTTTAAGTGTTCCCTTTATTTTTTTGAGCAATGTATGACACAAATATAAGAGGTCGTCCTTTGAAATGGGATCCACTCTATGGATAGTTTTTATTCTTCATTTGCAATGTTGTTATCATTTTGCCTCAGCAACTTCCAGATTGAAGAATTTTTCATTTCATGTCTGATAGGTTTGTAATCATTTCATTCTGTATGCAAATCATTTTACCCTCCAACCTTAATGTATTTTACAATATAACCTCAGCTCTCCACCAAGAGATGAATAGTACCATCAAACAAGCATGAAATATAGGGCCCTCTAAATACAGAAGGAGGCCTGGCATGGCACATTTTGAACTTAGTAAAATGTTGAAAATTATCAACCTTTAAATGTTCTGGCACAATCACTTTTACAAAGTTGTTTGTAGTGGTTTGGAAAATGCCATGGTGTAGAGTATGAAATGTTTGACCTAGAAAATGGAGAATCCATGTACAAACCCCAAACTGTCTATAAAATTGAGCATCCATCCAATCCAAGATGATGGGGAGATTGGGGGAAGAGTTTAGTTGAAATTGGAAATTAGGTATGTCTAGTCTATTGAAAGGGATGTGGTGGCTCAGTGCTAAGGCACTGAGTTTGTCGATCAGAAAGGTTGGCGCTTTGGTGCTACAATGCCTAGAGCTACATAACGGAGTGAGCTCTTATTACTTGTCCCAGCTTCTGCCAACCAGCAGTTCAAAAGCATGTAAAAATGCAAGTAGAAAAATAGGGACCACTTTGGTGGGAAGGTAACAGAGTTCCATGCACCTTCGACATTTAGACATGCTGGTTATATGACTACGGAGACATCTTTGAACAGCGCTGGCTTTTTGGCTTTGTAACAGAAATGAGCACTGCCCCCTAGAGCCGGAAATGACTAGCACGTATGTGTGAGGGGAAACTTTACCTTACCTTTAGTCTACTGAAAAGAAGGACTAGGGATAATGTGTTGCAATATTTGAGGGGCTGCCACAAAGAAGAGGGAGCCAACCTCTTTTCCAAAGCACCTGAATGCAGGACAAGAAATAATGGATGGAAGCTAATCAAGGAGAGACACAACTTAGAACTGAGGAGAAATTTCCTAAAAGTGAGAATAATCAACCAGTGGAATGGCTTGCTTCCAGAAGTTGTGGGTGTCCCCTCACTGGAGACTTTCAAGAGGAGACTGGACAGCCATTTGTCTGAAATAGTATAGGGTCTCCTGCTTGAGCAGGGGCTTGGATTAGAAGACCCCCGAGGTCCTTTCCAACTCTGTTTTTCTTTGTCCTAAATGTAAATCTTCCATATTGTATCCTTTGAGTTCCTCATTTGAGTTCCAGTTCTGGGTTTCCAAAATGTCCAGTCTGCCCAATGGACAAATCATTCTCTCTCATGTTGCCACTGGACAACTCATATTGTATTTTCATGATACAGCTGTAATTAGAAACCAAAGCTAAATATGCATACCAGACAAGTTTTAAAATATTTGTTTGTGGAGCCAAGATTGGCAAGAGCCCTTGATGGAAGATTTGATGCCCATTAAATGATGTCCAGAGGTGACCGTCTTGTATACCTCTACACCAGCTGAAGACTTTCTACATCAGAGAACATGCAGAGTCATTTGTACCCTTTGGCATCTTGCAGCTGGATTATCTCAATGTACTCTTTATAGGGGTATCCCTAAATATTATCCTTCAAGCGATAAAGCATCCAGTGGAATTCTTGGTTACATTGACTTTTGCCCATGTAATATCACTATTATGGACCCTACACTGACTGCCAAATAGTTTTTGGGTACCATTTTCGGTCCTGATTTAAAGCCTTACATGGCTCAGGGCACGGATATCCATATGATTGTCTTCTTCAAGTTGAATCAGACTGTTCAGTGAGATGAGGAGAGAGAATTAAGTGAGGAAATGCCATCTTCGAGAGCTTAAAGATTAAGTCCTCTTACTCCTTGTTTTGGAACAGCTTATCTTGATTCTCTGAACCACCTCTTACTTATTATATTTTTGGGAACTGTAAAACATGAGTTTTAAGAAAATAATTTCATGACAAGTAAGCTCATGCTACCCCATATGGTAGTACATCAAATTCATTGCTTATAATCGTATGCATTGTTTGTTTGTTTTTTTAAAAAAATCTGATGCAATTATCTAAGTCAATGGAAATATCTAGAAATGGAAGTGTGTAAGTTGTGGCAATAATTCAATAATTAAATCAACCAATCAATTCATTTTGTGGAGGCTACAAAAATCCAGTTCCTTGTGCTGTTGTACCCACTAGCCTCAAGTTTGAAGATTGAAAATTCCTACTCCAGGGTTGACTCCCCATCCTTACACCAACACTTGAGAAGCGGTGATCTCACTTTGAAGCCAAAGGAATAATAGAGAAAGCGTGCCACAAAATGTTCTTTCCCTTTATTCTTTACAGGTTTGCAAAATGTTGAAATGGTCTAAAGCACCAGGCCTAAAATGTTCTTAAGTGTTGCAATTTGAGAGAGAATTATTGAGTCAAATTTGTTTCCAGAATAATCACAGGTAGGAAAGAAAGTTACAGTGCATTGATTTATTCCAGTGAGATTTGTAATGTATAATTATACAAGCTTTTAATGATAATTAGGGGCAGTATGCTTTGGGTAAGGGGGAAACAAACAAAAAAAAACCTTTAATCAAAGTTTTATTCTGCTTCTGCTCTGCAACATGTTGCAATTTCTGAACAATGAAATTAAAAGTGGAAAAAGAAATTAAGCTCCCACTCATTGCTGTGTTTACAGTTTTCATGAATATTGCTAATCTATTGACAACTTTTGAACTTTGACAAGATTCATATTGCCTGGTAGAATATACGCCATGGAGGGAACATAAAAAGGAAAGGGAAAGGGAAAAAAATTAACAGCTGCACAGAATGTAGTATTGTATAAAGAGAACCAGCGAAATACCATATTTGCATTTCCATAGATCACAGTTACATGCTGATTTTGCAGGGTAATTAAGGACAATATTTTGAAATGCTAATGAAAGACATTTAACCCTTGTATACTGGTTTAGAGAGGAGAGGAAAAGAGTGCAAGCAGATTGTAAAAAACTTGGGAAAAGCAACTTTCTTTCAGAACCAATAGATATAGCATTAGCAATAGCACTTAGACTTATAAACCACTTCACAGTGCTTTTACAGCACTCTCTAAGTGTTTTCCAGAGTCAGCCGATTGCCTCCAACAATTTGGGTCCTCATTTTACCGACCTTGGAAGGATAGAAGGCTGAGTCAACCTTGAGCCTGGTGAGATTTGAATGCCAAATTGCAGACAGCCGGCAAGTCAGCAGAAGTAGCCTGCATTACTGCATTCTAACCACTGCACCATCACAGCTCCTTTTGTTGATGAGTCCTAACAATGGATTCTCATCACCATAATAACCTGGTTTGGGATCTGGGAATGGGAAGGAAAAGTTTATGGAAGCTTTTGACCAGATGTTGCATTTCATGGAAAACCACTAATGGATCTTTTCTGCTTATTCAGTGTGATGATGCATTTTTGATTTGCTTCTTCTTCTTCTTCTTGTTGTTGTGCCATATTCATCACTGGACATTGGCGATCATGTTTGGCGATCCTATTTTTATCAACAGCTGCATGAAAAAGGGCTGCTGAGTTTTGTCCAAACCAGTTCCTTAGATTTTGAGACCATGATGTTCTTCTACTGCCTGGACCTTGTTTGCCTTCAATCTTTCCCTGGAGGATTAAGTATGCCATATTATTCTGGGTGTCACATCACATGTCCAAAATATTCTAACTTTTACTTTTTTATGGTTTATGATGATTTTCCTTGGCTTTCCCAAGTGGCTTATCACCTCCTCATTTCTGATTTTGTCAACCCAGTTTATACATAACAACCATCTTTAAATCCACATTTCAAATGCTTCTAAAAATCAAATGCACAGGTATAGTATATATACCTTGCTCAATAGTTGTAACTGTGAGAAGGATCTCGGAGTCCTAGTGGACAACCATTTCAATATGAGCCAGCAGTGTGCAGCAGCTGCCAAAAAAGCCCACACAGTTCTAGACTGCATAAACAAAGGGATAGATTTGAGATCACATGAAGTGTTAATACTATTTTATAATGCCTTGGTAAGGCCACACTTGGAATACTGCACCCAGTTTTGGTCACCACGATGTAAAAAAGATGTTGAGACTCTACAAAGAGTGCAGATAAGGGCAACAAAGAGGATTAGGAGATTGGAGGCTAAAACATATGAAAAATGGTTGCAGGAACTGGGTATGTCTAATCTAATGAAGATTAGGATGAAGGGGAGATATGATAGCAGTGTTCCTATATCTCAGGGGCTTCCACAAAGAAGAGGGAGTCTCCAAAGCACCTGAAAGAGGGACAAGAAGCAATGGATGGAAACTAATCAAGGAGAGAAGCAACTTAGAACTAAGGAGAAATTTCCTAACAGAACAATTAATCAGTGGAACAACTTGCCTCCAGAAGCTGTGAATGCTCCAACATTGGAAGTTTTTTAAAAAGATCTTGGATAACCATTTGTCTGAAGTGGTGTAAGGTTTCCTGCCTAAGCAGGGTGTTGGACTAGAAGACCTTCCAACTCTGTTTTTCTATTCTATTTCTATTTCTATTATTTCTATTTCTATTTCTATTTCTATTTCTATTTCTATTTCTATTTCTATTTCTATTTCTATTTCTATTTCTATTATTTCTATTTCTATTTCTATTTCTATTCAAGTTGACTTGCTTCCAGTTCTTAATTTTTTCTCTACAAGGTAATCCTTGATAATAGAGGCTGAAAGTTCAGTTGCTAAAGGATAAATTTTTAAAGTGAATTTTATGATCTTTCTTGTCACAGTTATTAAGCGAGTCACTGCAGTTGTTGATTTTGTAACACACAGTTATTAAGTAAATCTGTCTTCCTCATTGCTTTTTGAAAGGTCGTAAAAGGGGATCACTGCCAGCGTTCCAGCAACTCTCCACTCTGCCCAATAACTTTGAGACAGACATCTTCTCAAAGGTTCCTTTTTATTTGGATAGTAACTGGTATAACTGGGGATTCCTGAATCTAAAAGTCCCAGGCTTCATTACAACAAGTAAAAAACTAGAAATCCATCCCCTACACCCATCATCACATCACATGGCCCAATCACTATCTGTTGTCAGCTCATAAAATATTTTGTATACACATTTTATAGTTAACAACAGAAAAAAAAGGGGGGGTTCAAAAAGCAGGCGGCAGTGTGGAATCGAAAGTACATTCTATTCATATTTTCTTCAGAGACTGATTAGATGACTGAAGCTTCTGCCGTGAAAAAAATCTAATTGGAGAGCATGATGGATGACTCTTGGCTATGGTCTTTTTCATTGGATGATACACCCAGACGGGTGGGGGCAAAAGCAGGATCAAGGGTGACAGTGAGTTATATATCTCAAAATTGGCTACGCCCAAGTAAATGCCGGATGTAGAATGTTAACTTTAAATAAATCCTCTTTAGTTTTGGGAGTGTGGCTCAAGGCTCATGATTTAATTGGAGTAACTGCCGGAATCCTGACATCCATCCCAAGTTAAGACTTCCTCTCACTTATGCGCAAAATAACATGACCTTGAATTAGAAAAAGAATGTTATTATGTCTAACTATGTACACTCCAAGAAATTCCCTCCTCCCACTTTTCCAGGCTCAAATGTGGCAGTGTGGGAGCACCTGGTCTCAATATGGCTTTGAAAGCTGACAATCACATGACACTGCAACCATCTTAAATACATGCCAGTTGCGAAACATCTGAATTTTGATCATGTGACCATGGGGGTGCCACAATGTTTGTAAGTGCAAAAAATGGCCATAATTCAGGGTTTTTTAAAGTGCTGTTGTAACATCAAACAGTCATCAAATGTACTGTTAAAAATCAAGGTCTGCCTGTATTTATTTGCTACAAAAAGTTTGAAGTAACTTTCAGCCACTTATTTTGATGGTAAGTCATTTTTTTAAAGAAAACAATATTAACGGACAGAGTCCCTTTATTTACTTCCTTTTAAGCTGCCTAAAGAACATATAAAGGAGATAAGGAGTCCCTGATTTGCTTCAATGTATTGAAATTTCTTTTAGAGATTTGGATTTTAAACTCTTTGGGATTACCATCAAAATAAATTTGAATGGTTCAGCTCAGCTTCTGGTGGATTATGAGTGGAATGCCATCTGTTCCACATTACTGCAAAACTCTGAATCTTTTCCAAAAGCTGAAGTCCAGAACGGAACAAACAGAATACCTAAGATCTATCTTTTGATCAGGAGAAGAAGAAAGAATGAAGGTCTCTAGATTTATTTCCCCAAAGACTGGTTCTCTGTGTGATGAGCACCTGCTATTTTGGCACTGAAGGATTATGCGAAAATAAATGAGTATATATGTGCCATTTTTTTTCCTCCCTACACATAAGTGGATTGACTCACAAATGGCATTCTGTCTTGAATTTATTTTAGTTGAAGGAAAATGATCAATCATTTTAAGTAAAAGTTTTTTAAAACAAACAAACAAACAAACAACCCTTATGTATAAATATGTGCCTTGCAAGGCGATCAAACTGGTCAGTCCTAGAGGAGATCAACTCTGACGACTCTTTAAAAGGCCAGATTCTAAAGATGAAACTCAACTACTTTGACCACCTGATGAGAAGGAAGGACTCGGACTTCCGGTTTGCAAGGTTTCGGCGGCGGCAGGGATTCGCGACACCGCGCGATCCCTGCTGCGTTCGCCGCTAAGGTTCCCCCGATCCGTTTGGATCTGGCGGATATAGCTGCCCCGTAGAGGCAGCTGAAGACAGGGGGAGCTGGAAAGGGGTGTGGGGGTGTCGCAGACCCCCTCCCCAGCCGGCAAAAACCCCTTTTCCCGAGGCGGAGGAACGGCGGTCAGCAATGGCTGCCACGAAGAAATCTGCAGCCGGACAAGCAGGTGCAGGAGGGAGAAAGTTTGAAGAATTGTGAAAGTTGCTTTCAACCGGGACAAGGTAAAAGAAAGTGACCTGGAACCTTGAAGGCTGCTAAGTATATATTATTTCTAGTGAGAGTAACAAGCTGCGAATATTCTAAAAGGGAAAGAGAAGGAAGGACTCACTGGCGAAGAGCCTAATGCTGGGAATGATGGAGGGCAAAAGAAGAAGGGGACGACAGAGAAGGAGGTGGCTGGATGGAGTCACTGAAGTAGTAGGCATGACCTTAATTGGACTCCAGAAGATGGTAGAGGACAGGAGGAACATTGTCCATGGGGTCACGATGGGTCGGACACGACTTTGTGACTAACATCAACAACCTCTGAGATCCTGCCTCTCAGCTCTGTCAAAATGAGAATAAGTACCACACCTATACTATACCTGTGCATTTGGTTTTTCTTGCCTAAATGTAGGGCCTTACTTTAAATGGGCAATTGCTTGGTCATTGCTGATGTCAAATAATGTAATTACCAGTATGTATAAATCTGGCTGCTAGAACTAGTGGAAAAATGAAGAGATCCCTCCAGAGAAAAATGTAGTAAAAAAAAAATAATTGGAATGTACCCAAATGGATAGATTAACACTAAAAATTAAGGAGAAGAAGAAACTGAATACTTTTTAACATGGGCTTTATTTTATGAATGGCTAACTAGCAGAAACAGAAGTTAGAAACTTAAATGTATCAGTTAATGATTAATTACATAAGGAAGGTTCACAAAAATGGATAAGCAAATATTGTTATTAATATATGATCATTATTAATGTTATGAATATTATTGTTATCGTTATGATGATTACTTCTTAAAATTAATTGTACCCAGACAACACACTGTTTATGTTTGAAGTTTTTATGTTTAATAAAAAAAAATTAAATCGTAAAAAAAATTTCTGGCTGATAGGATGCCAACTGCTTAGGTGTATAATCAGTGGTGGTATTTTACCAGTTCGGTCTTGTTCAGCTGAACCGATAGTGGTGAGAATCATCTGTGAATGAATCAATTCACTCTACAATCAGCTGCTAGGTCCTCCAACCTGCCCTGGTTCTATACTGATCTTTATTTCCTGGTTTTGAAGTTCAGCTGCTTTGTGCAGAACAGCACATTGCCATGCATCACCTGTTGAAGACATAGGGAGAGTGCAGGATTGCAGAAGGTCAGTATCACACCCTCTGTGCACACATGCAAAGTGTGCCCACCAAGCCACACCCATAGAACCAGTAGTAAAAAAAAATTGAATGCTACCACTGAGTATAATGTGGTTGTCCTTTCACTCTGTTGGACATGAGGAGAGAGACTGTGATAGCAAGGATTATTGAATTTCCTATTGAGGGTGAAATAAAGGTCCTATCAGGTGAAATCTACTCAACTGAGCTGGCATATTGTTCTGATGTCACGGACAAGCAGACTGGAATTGGGTTGCATTCAATTTTGCATTGTGTGGATGACTGGAAGATGCCAAGGAGAACACAGCTGTTCATTATAGGCTGTGGAATAAAATAGAGCATTTACCTCCACCCCCCCCAAAAAAAAAAAAAAGGCTTGTGATGGATTACAGGTGATGGTGGTTTATGTATTTCCTGCATTGAATCTGTGTAGCAGGGGGGGGGAAGCGTTTGACGAAAAATCCTTAGAATGTATGTTCATAAAGAAATACAATAGAGACAGAAAGTGACAATTCAGCCGTATTTTTTTTAGAAGTTCACGAAGAAATGGTAAAGTGTCTCTCACTGAAGTTTCTTTATCTTCCATCATAACCCAATTTTATGTTGGTAATGATAGAAAGGGACGTGGAGGCTCAGTGGCTAAGATGCTGAACTTGTCAATCAGAAAGTTTGGCAGTTCGGCAGTTCGAATCCCTACCACTGTGTAACAGAGGGAGCTCCTGTTACTTGTCCCAGCTTCTGCCAACTTAGCAGTTCGAAAGCATGTAAAAAGAAGATTTTGGAAAAATCTAGAGAGGGAACATGGATACCAACATCAGCTAATTTTGTGTTGTGATTTGTGATTCAAAACCTGCCAGAGTTAAAGAGAAAAAAAATGGTAAAACATATACAAGAAATAACATTTCCTAAGAGAAAAGATGCACAAATATGCATACTGATAAATTTTTGATTAGTAAAATGAAAAAGCTGTAGGAAGGAAATTCAATAGAACTAGCCAGTCCAATCACTAGTGTTCTGACCCAAACCCTTTTCCAATAAGACAAACAATAATCAAAGGGAACAGAAACCTTTTAATGAGTCTTATGAATCCCTGGTTAAAAAGCTGCTGCAAACTAATTAACTTTGATAAGCACAAACTTTACCAAAACTGTACGAGACTGCCAAGAATCACAGATAAGAAATATTTCACAATACAAAAGTCTTCAAATACCCAACTGTAATGTGCACAAGGCTGAGTTTCAAAACATCTTTGCTCCCTGCAAAGAATGTTCGCTTCACAATTGCCTTTTATCTTCTTGAAGGAGGGGCCATTACCTTGCAGCCTTACTCCTAAGTCACCCATGCTGTTGCAGTTGCTCTTTCCTGCCAGCAATCCTGCACACACGTGCACTTGGCACAGGCTCCTCGGGAACCTCCTCATCGCTGCTGCCAGCCCCCACAATCTCTGAAGGCAGCAGTCCATTCCCTAATGGTCCTGGCCCCTCATCTGAGTCCTCGCTCTCCTCAGCCGTCCGCATCTGCTGCAGGCTAACCACAACATCTAGTTTGTAAATTCATCATTTTTTAAATATGAGGATGATCTTTTTAGTCTATTTGTGGACACTGGGGAAAAAAAAAACTCAGGCTTTTCTTTTACCATCCATTATGAATTTCCTAGGAAAAATCCGCTTAACTTCAGAGGGATGGTTTCTACGTTTACTTTGAAGTAGCTGATACCATCTTCATTTATAGCAATATTGAGATTCACCTTTTTACAAAGGTAATTTGCTTACAAAAAGAGAAAGAGCAGAGAAAATCTGCACATTCCTATTGCGATGTATCAAAATACATTTGCAAAGATGATAGTGCTTGAAATAAAATTCCATTTCACCATAGCTTAAACAACCAGAGTTGGGGGCCCTGTTTTGATGTTTCCAAGGTAATTTGTTAGTAATTCTTCTCTTTCAGGAGATAAGGAAAAATGGGATCTCAATAAACATTGTTTGTTATGGGGGCCAAAACTTTACATAACTCTTGTCTTCTGCGCCATGAAATTTGAGCAGTCTTCACCTTATTAGGTTGTAGAAAATGATTAGAACAGTGATTTAAAAGGGCCTTTGATATTTTAATGTCATCATCTAGTTATTCACTTCTTGCAATTCATTTCCTCTTCATGGAAGATATATATTTTAATGTTGTTTGGAAGCTTAATTTTTGATGGCATTATGGATGGTTTATGGCAAATTGTTCTTTGTGACCTGTCAAAAGTTGACTGATTTTTGGCAGGTTAAAATAGCAAATGAATGAATGAATGATTGATTGAATGAATGATCAACAGATTTGATGAAGAGATCAATGGTGGACAGGCAACCTCGAGACCACTGTTCTGTCTTCTGGTGGTTCTTTATTTTTAAATCATATTCTATCTAGATAGTCACTGGGGTTGGCTTCAGATAGAAAACTGTGGGACACTTGGTAGTGGACTATGACAAACTTCATAGTCCTCCTTCATTTCGCAAAACAATAGCAGGCATTTAAAAGCTTTGTTTGACATATATTGAGAAATATTTCTTTTTAAAGAAAGTGTTTCTGGCTTTCTATTTTCACTACTACCTGTGAGAACTTCTCTTCTTTCCCTTAGGAAATCTTCCAAAAACTATATTTTCAGTTTGTGATGACTATGCTGTCCCCAGTAATATCAGCTAGGGCTAATTAATCTGTTCTGCAGGGAAGGAAAGAAGGGAGGGAGGGAGGAAGGAAGGAAAGAAAGAAGGAGAGAGAGGGAGGGAGAAAGGGAGGAAAGAAGGGAGGAAGGAAGAAGAAAGAAAGAAAGAAAAAAGGAAGGAAGGAAGGAAGGAGAGAGAGAGAGAGAGAAAGAAAGAAAGAAAGAAAGAAAGAAAGAAAGAAAGAAAGAAAGAAAGAAAGAAAGAAAGAAAGAAAGAAAGAAAGAAAGAAAGAAAGAAAGAAAGAAAGAAAGAAAGAAAGAAAGAAAGAAGAAAGAAGAAAAGAAAGAAAGAAAGCTAGAAAGAAAGAAAGAGAGAGAGAAACAGAGAAGGAAGGGGAAAGAAAGAAAGAAAGGAAGAAAGAAGGAAGGAAGGAAAGAAAGAAAGAAAGAAAGAAAGAAAGAAAGAAAGAAAGAAAGAAAGAAAGAAAGAAAGAAAGAAAGAAAGAAAGAAAGAAAGAAAGAAAGAAAGAAAGAAAGAAAATATTATAGCCAGGACCATTTAATTCTCTAAAGCAGTCAGGGTGAATGATATAAAGTCCAATTTTGTTTTGTTATGTTTGGTTCAGTTTTGGGCAGCTCTTGAACAGTTTTCTTCTGTATATTATTTTTTCTCTCTGTCTAACAATGTCATCCCATCTTGTCCCTGTTCCTCCCTCCTTTCTATTCTCCCCCCCCCCCGCCCTGCCCCCCAGTAAGCAACTCCAATCTCATGAGTAATTTTCACTTTGAGAACAAGCAAGGCAGTTAGTGGAAATTAAACTTCAGACCTTCTCAATCTGAGGTGACATCCATCTTCTGCCATCCAGTTGCATTTTGCCAGTCATGCAAATCTGTTTTCTCCCCAGCAGACAGAAAGTTGGCAGGAATTGCAATGACTATACGAAAGCAGTGGGAGGGAATGGCTACAAAAAAGCTTACAAAAAGATTGTGCTTTGAATTCTCATGTTTTTTTTTCTCCTCCTCTCTCACAGGATTGTTGAAGAGTAGACATGCAAAGTTAAAATTAAGGGGAAGGGAGGAGGAGGGGGAGGAGGAAAGGGAGAAGGAAGCAAGAGGGAGGGAGGAGAGGGAGGGGTGAAGGAAACAAGGAAGGAAGGAGAAAGGAAAGGGGGATACAAGGATGGAAGGAAACAAGGAAAGAAACAAGGAAACAAGCCAGGGAGGAAAAAAAACAAGCAAGGGAGGGAGGGACGAAGGAAGGAAGGAAAGAAGGAAGGAAGGAAGGAAGGGAGGGAGGGAGGGAGGGAGGAAGGAAGGAAGGAAAGAAGGAAGGAAGGAAAGAAGGAAGGAAGGAGAAGGTGGGAGGACGTGGAGCAGAAGGAAGAGGAAGCAAGAGGGAGGGAGGGAGGGATAAAAGAAGGAAGGAAGGAAAGAGAAAGAAAGGGGGAAGGAGGAGAGAGGAACGGAGGACAAAGAAAGGAAACAAAAGGGAGGAAGGGAGGAAGGAAAGAAAGAAAAAGAAGAAAAGAGAAGGAAGAAAAGAAAGCAGCATTATTATTTCAGTCAAACGTTAACACTCAGAATAATGATCTATAGCAGCGTCCCCCAATCTTTGCGGCTTGGCAGCCTGACTAGGTGGGAAGAGGGAAACTGGGCCATGTGAACAGCAAGCTGGCACACACACACACACATATGCACACACAGTGTGAGTCGAGCTGCACTTCTGCATTTGTGCCAGCCTGCCTCTTGCACAAGTTGAGCTGCATACGTGTGTGCGCCAGTCCACGGCCCAGTTGCAAATAGGCCACAATCCAGTAGTAGCCTGGGGATTAGGGACCCCTGATCTACAGAGCATACAGGAGTTTATTTATCACGGATGTTCCTTCCAAAGATGATTTCCCCAAACTTTCTTCCTAGCTCGACCTTCTGACAGTGGCTTCATTCTCAAAATATGGATAACCCAACTCATATGTTGTATCTTCTTACAACTCCTGAAATTTTCTGTTGGGTTTTTCCAAAACCCATTTAATTTTAAAAAAGAAGGAGGACCCCAAGTGGCTATTATTATTTTTTAAAAAACAACAACAATTCTGTATTTAAATGTTTAAACTTTTTTGCCGATTAAAACACCCAAAGGCCCAAATGTTTTGCTACCTTCTTGTTAAAAAAAAAAAAAAAAAAAAGGAAATGGAACGCATCTTAATCTATTACACTTTTTAAAGCCTCAGCAACTGGATTAATTACACTGACATCTGTTGCTATGCCTGCTAATGTTTGTGAGAGTTTCAAGTAAGAGTGCCTATCTTCATAGCCTGAATAGAAATGTCTGAGACATGAATTGCAAATTGCTAATAAGAATGGCTCTGGATCACTTTTCCTGATTAATAAGATGGCTCTAATTGAAGTTTTAAATTGGTTGTCAGAATTCCTCTAAGATTGAATGATCTTATGCAATTCTCGGCTTCGAATATGTATCAGTTATTATATTTAACATGGGTGGTCCTTGACAGATGACTGCTCTTGAGCCCAACATTTATGTTGTTAAATGAGGTTTGCCCTGTTTTACGACATTGCTTGCCAGAGTTGTTAAGTGAACCACTGCAGTTAGTAACACAGTTGTTAAACAAATCTGGCTTCCCCATGGACTTTGCTTGTCAGATGGTCACAAAAGGGACCCCAGGATGCTGCAACAATCTGTTGTGGTTAGCCAGCAGCAATCATGAGGAGAGCGAGGACTCAGATGAGTGGCCAGGACCATTAGGGAGTGGACTGCTGCCTTCAGAGATTATGGGGGCTGGCAGCAGTGATGAGGAGGTTCCCGAGGAGCCTGTGCCAAGTGCACGTGTGTGCAGGATTGCTCGCAGGAAAGAGCAGCTGCAACAGCATGGGCGACTTAGGAGTAAGGCTGCAAGATAATGGCCCCTCCTTCAAGAAGATAAAAGGCAGCTGTGAAGCGAACGTTCTTTGCAGGAAGCAAAGATGTTTTGGAAACTCAGCCTTGTGGACATGACAGTTGGGTATTTGAAGACTTTTGTGTTGTGAAATATTTCTTATCTGTGATTCTTGGCAGTCTCGTACAGTTTTGGCAAGGTTTGTGCTTATCAAAGTTAATGAGTTTGCAGCAGCCTTTTAAACCGGGGATTCGTAAGAATCATTAAAAGGTTTCTGTTCCCTTTAGTTATTGTTTGTCTTATTGGAAAAGGGTTTGGGTCAGAACACCATCATAAATATGAGTCAATTGCCAAGGATCTTAATTTCGATCAGGTGACCATGGGTGTCAGGGTTCCAGCATTCACTCTAATTAAATCATGATTCTCGAGCCAAACTTCAATAAACTTCAAAGGATTCATTAGAGGCAACCTACTGGCATTGCCCTGTATGAAGCCAACTCTGGCATATGTAATTTACAATCCCCTGTGACCCTGTTTCCCCCCTCCCCCTGGGAGTCTCATAAACCAGATTCTCCAATTGAGCACATTCACAGGCTGGGTGTCATCATTCATGTTCTCCAATTAAATATATTCGGTGGGCAAAAGCTCTGGTAGTTGAGTTACAATCTTTTAAAGATAAGAGTTAGAATGTACTTTCACTTTCCCTCCCTTTTTTAATGGCAACTACTAAAACAAGCATACTAATGTTTTATGAGTTGACATTGGGGATGCTGCAATGGTCATAAGTGTTGTAATGTCCCGGGGTGTGACACAAAAATAAACTCACAAAAGTAGAATAAATTCCCTTTAATGCCTCCAATTTGGCCTCAATGTCCAATTATCCTCAGTTGGATAACAAACACTTCAAAAAAAAAAAAAAAAAAGTCTACGAAGGGCAGAAATGCAGTCCAAACCCAAAGTAAAGATAATTAGAAATAAAACAACAACACAAACCACACTGAAGCAATTAATATGGCAGGCCAGGATGATAAATTGCAGACTTTCAAAGGATAATGCAGCACCCACAGTTGGGAGGATGCCAAAATCCAGATAAGACTCAACCAAGATAATGCATGCTTTGCTTCCAGCAAGGAGCCGTGTGCAAACTCCCCACTTATATCCTGTTCTCCCAACTGCAACTAATGAAAGGGATCAGGGCCTTCTTCTCTCTCATAAGCCATGTTGCTCCGTTCTCTGTTCCTTCCTGCATGCCCTAGGATGAAGACGGGATGGCCCTGGGTCTTCCTCTCAACGCCCAGCCAGACTGTGCCCTTCCCCCATTTCTTCCACAGTCGCCGGAGCCACACTCCCACTCCCTGTCAATTCCTCAATCTCTCCTCAGAATCAGACTCCAACTAGGGCATGACAAGTGTGAAAAATAGTGCTAAGATCTTTTTCTCAGTGCTGTTGTAGCTTCAAACAGTCAATAAACAAACTGTTGTAAGGTGAGAACTACTTGTATATGATGTACGCATGTCTGATCTCATCTCTTGGTTATATTAATGGTTGATATATGATTCCAGATACTGTGTGTTTGGAAAATACCAGCCAATTCCAAAATCAGAATAGAGGTAGAAGGGACCCTGAAGATCTTCTAGTCCAGCCTCATGCTCATGCAGGAGATCCTATGCCATTTCAGGAAAGTGTCATCTCAAAAACCTCCAGTGATGGAGCACCCACAACTTCTGGAGGCAAGCCATTCCACTGGTTAATTGTCCTCACTGTTAGAAAGTTTCTCCTTACTTCCAGGTTGTTTCTCTCCTTGATTAGTTTCTGTCCATTGCTTCTTGTCCTGATTTCTGGTCTTTTGGAAAATAAGTTGACCCTCCACTCTTTGTGGTAGCCCCTCAAATAGTGGAAGACTGCAATCATGTCTCCCCTAGTCCTTCTTTTCTCTAGACTAGCCAAACCCAAATCCTACAACTGTTCTTATGTTTTAGTCTCCAGGCCTTTAATCATCTTAGTTGCTCTTCTCTGCACTTTTTCCAAAGTTGCAACATCTTTTTTTATAATGTGGTGACCAAAATTGGATGCAGTATTCCAAGTGTGGCCTTACTAAAGCTTTATAAAATGGTACTAATATTTCATGTGATTTTGATTCTATGCCTCTGTTTATACAAACAAGGATTGTATTAGCTTTTCTGGCTTCTGCCTCTCATTGAAGTCTACACTTCAATGAGAAGTGGGCTGTCTCAGAAGATGGTGGTCTTTCATATCATTTCCAAATAATAACATATTATATTATTGCAAATCCCCCCTTTCATGGAGATGTCTATGGACCAGAGGTGGTATTCAGCAGGTTCTGACCAGTTCTGGAGAACCAGTAGCAGAAATTTTGAGTACTTCAGAGAACCAGTAAACACCACCTCTGCCACACCCACCAAATTCCCCTGCCACACCCACCAAGCCACGCTCACAGAATCGGTAGTAAAAACAATTGAATCCCACCACTGCTATGGACACCTGGAATTGAACTCATCTCAACTCAGGGGTGTACTTATTTTGGCGTCTCACAGTGTAGGTCTGTGCATACATTTTGAGAGAAATGTGTTTTGAAAAGCATGCCTTGATGGAATTTATATTTCAAATTATTCTTTTAGAACATTTCCCCCCTCCCCATGTTTTCTTCCAACTGTGAGTCGTGAAAAACAAAAACAAATTTAAAGCTGTTCCCTGAGGACATGTCATTTGCTACACCCAAATACTGTTGGTGTCTGAACTGATGGCAATCACTAATGAAGAAAGAAATATTGGGGGTGTTCTGGGGTATTCATGGATGGAAATGTCAATCCAGTGGGCAATTGCTGTGAAATCAGAAAATTTCACCATCGAGAACATTTGGAAAGGAATTAAAAATTAAATTACCAATACTGCAGTGACTTTATATAGTTCTGCAATGCATTCACATTTAGGATGTTATGTACACAGTTTGGGCCACTAATTTGTTTAAGGCAGGGATGGGATTCAACCGGTGTTACCACCAGTTCGGTACTTACGTTTTGTGTGTGCATGTGTGCTTTGTGCACACGCGTGTGTGCAGTACACTGAAAGCTGTGCCTCCCGGACAGCTAAAAAGCGCCGTGCGTAGGTGTGCAGCATTTGAAAAATACCTTTTTCACTGCTTTTTCAACCTCAGCTGTGCTGTGCAAAGCAGCTGAGGTTGAAAAAGCAGGAAAATAAAGGTCAGGTAAGAGCCTGGGCAGGCGTGTGAGCCAAACAGCAGCAGACACAGAACCGGTTCTGTGTCTGCTGCTCTTCAGAGCTAGAGACAGAAGAGCCAGGCAGAACCGGTAGCATCCCATCCCTGGTTTAAGGATGAAACATAATTTGGAAAGGTACAATGTGTTGCAACAAAGAGTCAGGGCCAGTTCCTTGAAGCAAAGGTTGGGGCATAGACATGTTAGAAGTATGATAAAATATGGTTCAGAACAATTTTATGGTTGAAAACATACAAAATGTTTTTAAATTAATTATTCTCCTTCTCCTTCTCCTTCTCCTTCTCCTCCCTTCTTCCTCCTCCTTCTCTCTCTCTCTCTCCCTCCCTCCCTCGTTGTTCTTTTCCTTCTTTTTTTTGAAACAAATTTTATTAATTTTAAAGACAAACAAACCATCATTAACCATTGAATACATAAAACCTCTTTCCATTATAAATTTTACAAGTCAAATAAAACATTATTTTATACAACATAATTCTATTTTACACCATTTCCATATGAACATATAAATATCTCTTAGCAAATTTCTCATTATTTCTCTTTACTCTTATTCAATTTCATTATTATTATTTTTTTCCTATATTTATCCAATTTATAGTTATCATCTTCATTTCTCTCTGACTTGATTACCGTTATTCTCATCCAACATTCCTCCAAGGTTTTATTAATTCTCACACAGATATAAACACACAAAACACAAAAACATAAAACTTCTTTTAAGAAAGTAACTTGGCCCCGATTACTCTCTCTATATGGACTTCAATTAAATTCATGCTCATCTTATATACCATTACCTATCTTATTTACCATTCTATATCTTCTATATAGCTTCTCCACTTTTCACTCTTCTTAATTCTATTTTATTTAATTCATTTTTAATTTAAATCATTATGCTTGTATCTTTTGTCCATTCCCAAATTATCCATTTATCTCATTCCCTATAGTAAAAAAAAAAAAAGAATTTCTCCTGGAATCACTAATCAGAGTATGATGCCTTTCTATCGTCCCCCTAAATTAACATTTAAAATAACGCCTAGTACCCAATCTGATTCTGCTTAGTACATTCTACCTACTAACTTTTAAAAAGAAAAATAATAAATCCAAAATGATTAAATACATAATTAAATAATAAATCTAAATATTGAATCTTGTAACATTCCAATTATCTATTTCAAAAACAAATGCTACAGTAATAAGTTTATAATAACATCAACACAATAGTCATTTAAACTCTTTAATTAATATTCTAAACATTCCCTTTAATATTTTATTAAATTTTAAAGTCTATCATTACTAAACATTTCAATATTTTAATCTTCTATTAATTCTTATAATATTCTAGTTTTCTATTTCTAATACAAATACTACAATACCATCTTATGTACCTCGCAGAATCTTCTTTTTAAAAGAAATTATACATTACCCTTTGTCCCTAAAAAAAATTCCTTTTTCCCATCTTGTTTCAAACCTTTGAGGCTTTTTCCCCCTTTTCCTTCCTTTCTTATCCCCCTGACCTTTTTACCCCCTCCTAACATCTGCCTTGTTAGCTTCCCCTCTCTGTTGTATTCCTTTTTTCTTTTGCTTTCCAACATTGTATTGATTTTGCATCTTATTTTTCTCTTTCTTGGGTGTTTTTTAAGTCTTAAGTCCTTCATTTTCCTTCCTCTCTTTCTCCTTTCTTTCTTAATTAAATTTTGGATTCATTAAAGATGGCATCTTCTTCTTCTTCTTCTTCTTCTTCTTCTTCTTCTTCTTCTTCTTCTTCTTCTTCTTCTTCTTCTTCTTCTTCTTCTTCTTCTTCTTCTTCTTCTTCTTCTTCTTCTTCTTCTTCTGCTTTCTCCATCTGTTGTTGTGTTTGCTGGTAAATAGCAAGCGCCATTTCTAAAAAAGAAAGGCTTCTTTCACAGCATCCTTGCCTTCTTTCTTTGTTTTTTCATATTCCTTTCTAAGTTCATCAACAAGTAAAGCCATTGTAAATCTTTTCTTTTTTTCCTTCTTCTTAAAACAACCAAGATGTTTCAAAAGTTAGAACAGTCCCAAAGTCCCAGAGTCATCAATCAGTCCAAGCAAAGCCCAAAGTTCTCACTTTCTCTTCCTGGGGTAATATCAATAAAAAGAAAAGAAAAGCCCAATCTGTATTTTAAAGCCTTGTTGCAATTAATTTCTAGTCTCAAAATCTTCAAGGCATCTCCTCCAACAAAATCTCAATATATATTTTTTGTCCTCTCCCTTCCCACTTATCACAAGAAGCCAAATTTTTGATTCCTTAGGGAAGGAGAGTAAACTTTCCTTTCAGCACCTCAAATTTGCCACTTAAAATTCTCCTCTGGAAACAGAATATCATTCAAAAAGTCATAGCTTTCAGGATGTTAGATACGTCTTAAAGTCCTGGGTCAGCCAAGAAAAACTTTCTCTTCACAAACTTTCTCCCTCTTCCTCCTGCACAGTCTTACCCAGCTGCCGTCTTCTTTGTGGCGGCCATTACAGACCGCCGCTCCACTGTCTTGAGAAAAGGGGTTTTGCCGGCTGGGGAGGGGTCTGCAACACCCCCAAACCCCTCTCCGGATCCCCCTGTCTTGGGCTGCCTCTACGGGCAGCCCAGCCTCCAAACCCGTCCGGATCGGAGGCACCAAGACGGCTAGCGCCGCAGGGATCGCGCAGTATCGCGAATCCCTGCCGCTGCCGAAGCCGACAAACCGGAAGTTCCCGTCGTTCTTTTCCTTCTCATCAGAAGATGCCATTCTGAATGTTTACTTCTACCATCAGAATTTCCCCCCAAAAAATCACTGCGAATGAAAAGGATGTAATGACAAAATGAACAATATGAACATATATAGAAGGTGGGTGGATTGATGGATGCAAGGTCCTTAGATAGTTACAGAGGGATGGATGGATGGATGGATAGATAAATAGTACTAGATAGATAGATAGATAGATAGATAGATAGATAGATAGATAGATAGATAGATAGATAGATAGATAGACACAGACAGACAGACAGACAGACAGATCCCACATCATTTTGTACAACTCAGGACAACCTATATCTATCTGTCTGTAAATCCCATTTTATTCAGTGGTGCCTCTTTCCCCACACTGCCCCTCACTACCGGTCAGCATGAATCCAACTAAAGGTCTCCTAGAAGTTATGCTATAAGAAATCCCACCCACCAGAATGTAAGACATATAATGGGGAGAGTTTTGTTAAAAGTACCTGAATAGCAACACATATTTTCTTAGCTGAGTTGTGTAAGGTTTTCGTGAGACATATCTCACTGTTCTTGTATAGTATGGGCCTATGGAGGTTCCATTAATTATTTACCATTAAGCAGTTGAGTTTTCATTCTTTTCCGTTTGAAAAAAGTGAATTCAAGTTGCTTATTATTTTGATTTTCTTCTTTGGGATGTCAATTTGCATGGTTTTTTTAAAGAAAAATAGTGCAGCTTTTTTGTATAAGCAGCTGGAAAGCATTTCAACCAAAAGACAAATTATTTTAAATATATCAGTTAATTGGATACTTTTAAATGTAACTTGTGTTTTCTAGTGCTGTGTTTTTCTGTTTAGGGATTGTAATTCCTGTTAATTTATCATCTTGTACTGTGCTTTATTTTTCTGAGAGGGTTAAACATTCTAAGAGAATGGCAGGAGGTGGTTATTTTAAATAAGTAGATTGTTAGCAGATGTTTTAAATTTAAATCCTTAATTAGCTGATAGCTCTTAATCTCTCAGAGTAGGAAATACTTTAATTCTAATGTAAAGTCTAGACAGTTTTCTTCCTTCTCTTCCTTTTCTTTCTTTCTTTCTTTCTTTCTTTCTTTCTTTCTTTCTTTCTTTCTTTCTTTCTTTCTTTCTTTCTTTCTTTCTTTCTTTCTTTCTCTTTCTCTTTCTCTTTCTCCTTCTCCTTCTCCTTCTCCTTCTCCTTCTCCTTCTCCTTCTCCTTTTTCTTCTGTCTTGACTTCTTGATATTTCTGGACAAACTAAAACTCTTCTTTAAGAAATGTTAATAGGATAACAAGGAAACAAATAATCACTTTACAATGGCAATTCACAATGCTGGATTACTCTTTCTAAGCTGTTTACGTTAGACAATAGACATCTTTTATTTTTAATTGTCCATCACATCATTGCCTTCTGTTCATGTGGTGTTTACTTTGTACTTCCTAATTTAACCGTTCATACTGCTACTTCTGGTGATATTATGATTTAATGTCAGTAGTAGTGAGATTAGGTTTCAATTTATGAACATAGATTTTTGGCTACCTCCAGTAACAATTAATGGATGTATCTTCTAAGATCTCATTGTTATCACCCAAATAAGACTGTCTTTCCAGTGGATTTTTAAAGGCAAAAAGAGATAGTGTTTTGTGTGTGTGTGTGTGTGTGTGTGTGATAGACAGATAGACAGATAGATAGATAATGGATGGATGAATGGATGGATAGATAATGTATGTATGTATGTATGGATGGATGGATGGATAATGGATGGAGGTTGGATAGATGCATGGAAGGATTGATAGATAAGTTGGCAGATTTTAGATGATACATAGATATACATAGATGTAGAGAGAGATAAAGTGATAGAGATACAGAGAGAAACAGAGGTGGGAGGATTAGAGGATAGATGGACAGACAGACTGGTGGATGATAGGATAGACAGACAGACAAATGATAGAATTCCCCAAAATCAGGCCCCATAGATAAAGATACCAATTACATTAAATGTTTGAATTGATCATCATTTTCTTCTGAAAAATTTCCTTACTCATTTGATGCATGGCCTTTAATGATTCCTAAGTAGAATAACATTTCCTCTGAAAAACAAATTCGCAAAACGTATGACCTTTGGCTTATAAGCCCTGACTTTTGGCATGTGCAGTAGTCTTTCAGATGACACAATCACCCAGATCTTTCAGATGATGTGGTCATCCATGCTTACTATTTTACATTTAAAAACAAGAAGCTACATGGATACCTCCATGGTGCTTGAAGAGTACTCCATTAGAGTGTTGCTTTCCTGTTTGAGTCAGTCAATGCTCAGCTATTGGCCAACAAACGACACCAAAATTAAACTTAACTCTTCTGATGTGGTACTCAGTGGTTTCCAGAGAAGAAAAAGAAATGTTTGCAATTGGAGCAAGAGAACATCATGGCATGATTCAGCCTCATATGTTCAATGTTTCAGCTGAAAGGAAAGCTGGATGACATCTACACGTTTGATTAATTTACTCAGTGTGTGAATTTCTAACCTAGGAGTGTCCAGAATCTTAATTGTTAGCTTTCTTGGCTATCCTAATTTAATGCTGAGGCTGTTCTCATACGTATTCATACTTAATTCTGTGCTTGTTAAAAAAGAACAAAAAAAACAGTTTTACTTTTAATGAAGTTTATGTGATGAAAGAAAGAAAGAAAGAAAGAAAGAAAGAAAGAAAGAAAGAAAGAAAGAAGGAAGGAAGGAAGGAAGGAAGGAAGGAAGGAAGGAAGGAAGGAAGGAAAGAAAGGAGAGAAAGAAAAAAGAAAGAATAAAAGAAAAACTTCAATAATAGAGTAGTTATTATTAATTTCCTTCATCATCATTTCAGATGATATTTTTTGATCCACTTGTTGGCTTTTTCATTTTTTATGACTCAGCCTATAATTAAAAAATAAGCCTAAAGTGGATCAAATATTTCTAGATCAATTTAGGTGTTATCTCTTAGGCCCTAAGTAAATTGCTACATTTTTATGGGAAGACCTGAATATCAAATAAGAGCATTTCTTTCCAACATTCTGCTGGGATCCTGAACGTTAGGATCTCCTTGATGAGGACAGACAGTGTCATGTCAGGTAGAAAGCCAAGAGCATCCACATGTTCATCCTTCTGTTGAAGTCTAGATGGAAACATCCAAAAATGCATCTCCTGGCGGGGGACTAAATTATTACAGGATCAGAAAGATTTCTGTATTGTTGTTGTTTTATGTTAAAGGAGTTTTGCACCATCTTTCATGTTGTCAGGGGTACCCACAGGGAAACGTTTATGTGTGCACAAAGCATGGAGTAGATATTAAAAAAAGGGCTTGGAGCTTTGATTGCCTAGCTGAGCCTGCCATTTTGATGCTGTTAACCTCCATCCTGACACGTCTGCACTCTTTGCATCTCCAGGCAATAGTCACTGCATTTCATACAACTTAAAACCATAAATATTGACGCAGGATTTGACACAGTATACAGTACATCACAGTCTTGTGGTGATAGCCCTGATGGGCAGATTTATGGAAGAAGAAGCACCCAGGTTCTTTCAAGCTTTACAAGATCAAGTCGAGTTGGCTCAAGTGGGATTCCTCAAGCTAGTGACTCTTGAGGGTCATTGAACTTATTCCGCTTTTTTATAGTGATTTGTCTTCATTTGTGGAATCTGATTTTTTTTTTTTTGAGAGCCAGTTTGGTCTAGTGCCATGATGGCGAACCTTAGGGCACGCGTGCCACAGGTGGTACACAGAGCCATTTGTGTGGGCACGCGAACCCCAGCCAAATTTACCTGCAGTGCGCATGCTCGTGCCTCTCAGCTCATTTTCGGCCTGTTTGAGGCAGTTTTCGCCCTCCCGGAGGCTTGAGGGAAGCCTCTGCAAGCCTTGGGAGGCCGAAAAAATGGGCCTTCCAGAAATACAAAAGTGCTAAAACAGGTCCATTTTCAGCCTCCAGAGGCTCCAGAGGCTTTCTTCGAGCCTCCGGGAGAGCGAAAATGGCCCCAAAGGGCCAAAAATTACCTGGGAGGTGCGTACATGCACAGTGTAGGTAAGGGGGCAGAGGTGGGGGTGTTGCACATGGGGGGCACCTTGCATTGTGGGCGCCGGCACATACATGCTATTGCATACTTTTAGCACACCAAAACAAAAAGGTTTGTCATCACTGGTCTAGTGGTTAAACCATAAGGCTGCAAAACCAGAAGACTCTGAAGGGACATTTCTGGACAAGCAGGGAAGTTTCTCTGATAGAGTTAGAACACTATTCTTATAGCAATATTAAAAAAAAAAAGTTGATGGTCTTCAGGATAGATTCATGATATGAAATCCATAAACCGGACATCAAGACAACCTTTGTCCATGGGTGAAATATGAATTCAAGCCCAGACAGAGAAGAGGTAGAAGAAGAAATCCCATTTCTGTGTAAGATGGGAGGTATTATTGAAAGGACTTTGTCAATGACTATCCACTGTGATGTTCAAGTCTAAATGAAGTTTAAGTTGAAATGGACAACTTGCTTTAGTGTCAGGAGGAAAACACAGGTAGAAGGAGTTTTCATAGCTTTGAATCTCTAAAGATGTTTGAATGGGCAGGTTTCATGTCTGCACTTAAAATGTCTCTTCAGCAAGAAGAAGAAAAGAAGAATTATAGACTTCAGACATGTATTTTGTAATTCCGGACCTAGAACATTATGACAATAATAAGCCTTTTATTCAATGCATATTGTTTGATTTTTGCCATCTAAGAGGTTCTTTGTTGCCAGAGTGGGATGACTGTTGTTCTATTTATAAATTAATGTTCTGACATGGCTTGGCTAAGTACCCAAAGACCTTTAGAGTTCAATGCATTATACAGCATTATTACTTGTTACATCTCTCTCTCTCTCCCCCCACTCTCCTCTCCCTCTCCCTCTCATTCTCTCTCATTCTTTCCCCATTCTCTCATTCTCTCTCCCTCTCTCCCCTCTCTGTCTGTCTTTCTCTCCCTCTCTCCTCTCATTCTCTTTGTTTCTCTCTCTCTCCTCTCTCTCTCATTCTCTCTCTCTCCTCTCTCTTTGTCCCTCCCTCCCTCTCTCTTTGTCCCTCCCTCTCTCTCTCTCTCTCTCTCCCTCTCTCTCTCTCTCTCTCTCTCTCACACACACACACACACACACACACCAGCAGCTATCTTATGGTAAGATATTTTTTTTCTTGTAGATGACATACAATCTTCCTTTGCTGAAATATCAAATACAACAGATCATAAGAACAATCTCCTAATAGCAATAGCACTTAGACTTATATAACACTTCACAGTTCCTTACAGTCTCTAAGCAGTTTACTTGTAATGACAGGCATTTCGACACCAGGTGGCGGCCCGTCTGTCAAATTTTAAAAATCAATGAGGCCCCCGAGCCAAAAAGTTTGCCCACCCCTGACTTAGACTTATATAACACTTCACAGTTCCTTACAGTCTCTAAGCAGTTTACAGAGTCAGCCTCTTGCCCCCAACAATCTGGGTCCTTATTTCACCACCCTCAGAAGGTTGGAAGGCTGAGTCAACCTTGAGCCAGTGAGAATCGAACTGCTGGCAGTATTTGCCTGCAGTACTGCATTCTAACAAACAATGGTTTCAAAGGTAATCAATTATACAGACAGGAAAGGGAGAGGAGGAGAGGAAAAGAGAGGAGAAGGAAGGAGAGGAAAGTAGAGAGGAGAGATGAGAAGGAGAGAGGGAAGGAGAGGAAGGGGAGAAAAAGGGAAGAGGGAAGGAGAGGAAAGTGGAGGGGAGAAGGGAAGGCAGGGAAGGAGAAAGAAAGAGATGGATTGTTGATGTAAAATTGAAATGATGCATTATAAAGGAAAATGCATAATAAAAATATTTTAAAAAATTATACAGACAAGGATCAAGAACACTTTTGCATTGAAAGCATCTAAGATGCTTTTATTTACACATTCCTGCATTGTGTAGTGGAGTTGGACTCCTTGATCCGTGACTCCATGATGTAATTATCTTCTCCCTTTCTTCCTCCTCCTCCTTGTATTTAAATAGTTTGTTTTTAGTTTCTGTTTATATTACAGCAGACATTATTTCTGAATATTCATTCGCAAACCAAAACAACAATCTCAGAAATTTGTTAAAAGAATTGTTAGGTGTTATTACAATCATAATAAATTAAGGTTATGACTGGTATAAAATCATATTATTCCAGAAAGAAAGGGAAATACTCCGGTTTGATACAAAAGATCAAATATTCCAGTTCAAAGGAAAGACCGTTGGCTTTAAATTGAATATAATTACTCATTGTTTTTCATCAATTTGAACTCAAATGAGATTAATGGAGACTTTCCTAAGAGAATTTTCCCTTGCTTACATTCAAAGAACAAAAGCGTGCAATTATATGTATTGTACATGGGTTATCAGTACAATCCTGACTTACATAGAATTCAGTGCTTACATAGTTGTACGTACATATTATTTTGCAGAAATTCTTTGGCTGGTCTTCATAGGTGATGAATGACCTGGTTTACAGAACATCCAAATAAGGCTCCACCATGGATACAAACCTAGCATAACCTAGGCATTGCCTTCTCTTGCAATTGTATTATTTTCAGATGTAGGAGAACAGCAGGCAGAGCTGGGGGGGAAATTAAACATGTCATCAGCTTACTGTCCTTACATTGCCACAAACTATCCAATTCCAGCTCCCCTTGAATTCTGTTGATTCTTACCTACCCTGTTTTCTTGAAAATATGACCTACCCTAAAAGTAAGTCCTAGCTTGATTTTTACATATACGCCCAATATAAGCCCTATCCCCCACAAATAAGCCCTAATTAAGACCTCGTCCATTCTAGAGTGGACGGGTAAAAATTAAGCTAGGATGGAGATGGGGGTTGGAGCTGCCCTACTACTTATCTTTGGACAGTTGTAGCCAGGCCTCACACACCCTGACACCTGCCTTGTTGGCCCATTTCTTCTGCAGCCACAAGCCTGGCCAGGCTTTCATGAAGGCCCCTGGAGCTGAGAACAAAGCTCAGGGTCGATCCAGAGCTCTGTTATCGGCTGCAGAGGCCTTCATGAAAGCCTTTCTGAACTTCCTGAAGGCCTCTGATAGCAAAAAGGAGGCTGGGGTGATGTGTGCAAGTGTGGTGAGTCCCTTGAAAATAAGACCTGGTGCCTTTTTTGGTGGAAAAAAAATATAAGACAGAGTCTTATTTTCAGGGAAACATGGGTAGTTCCAATTTAGTGATAACCATTAGTTGATTAGATTATTGAATACATTTTCCGTGCCGCAACTTAACATATGTGTCAGGTCAGGGATACTTTCTGGGTTGATGGAATGATCCTGATCCTTGCCATCAGCTGAAGCTATGCTTATAAGATCATGGAACAAAATGGAGGCAATTACTTCCTTGTTTAAAGAAGATATTCAAACTATTTCTCCTGCCATTGGGCAGCCCATTGATTTAACAGTCCCTTTTTTTTTTTTTTTTTTTTGAGATCATTGGAATTCGACCTCCTAAATTTGCTTAGGATTTCATATGTCTTCAATTTCAATTATGCTTATCAAAATCATTCTTTACTCAAAGACATACAGTAGGTGCCTGAAAATAAGCTGGAATGTATTTACTGACAGATAGAGCAAAGCTTGCTTCCCTCTCAGTGAAAGACAGAGAGGGAAAGAGGGACGGGGCATTCATCCAGTTTGTTGAATTGTTGACATGTTGAAATTCTGGGCTTCGCAGACATCTGAGATTTTGGACACCGTTAAACGCATTCAGTTTTGCTTTCACTGAAAAGTTCAGGGCAGCTTACAATTGTTCCCTCAGGGGACTTTGAAGACAATTTTTCCCTCAGGGCACAAAAGTTTTGGATCCAATATTTGGGCTTTAAAAAAATACCAATGACTATTTTTATCTTTGCAACAGCAACAACAACAATAAAAAAGATCCTATTGAAGAACTGTCAGAAAGGTTTAGCAACCATTAGGGTCGTTCCTGCACCAATTGATTTGGATCTATGTTTGGTTGATTGCTAAACAGAACCAATAAAAGTCCACCTCTCATTCATTACTTAGTCTTTTATATCTATTCTAGCATGGCTGATGCTAAAAAAAAAAACATAATTTAGGAAAAGGACTTTGGATCTTCTGTAACTTAAGCCCATTATGACATTGGTGAAAGTTGCCTGTCATTTTTTAAACTTTATTGATGTTCAAATAAATAGATTACAGATTAACAAAGTTGGAAGTGACCTAGTGATCTAGTCCAACACCCAGCCCAAGCAGGAGATCCTACACCATTTCTGACAGATGGCAGTTCAGTCTCTTCTTGAAAGCCTCCAGTGATAAAGCTCCCACAACTTCTGAAGGCAACTTCTGTTCCATTGGTTGATCTCACTATCAGAAAATTTCTCCTAATTTCCAGGTTGAAGCTCTCCTCGATCAGTTTCCATCCATTATTCCTTGTCTGGCCTTCAGGGGCTTTGGAAAATAGCTTGACCCCCTCCTCTCTATGGCATAAATTTCTTTCAGAGTTACATTGCATTAATTTTCATGAGTGGATCAACTATACGAACCACACATCTTTTCTTTGGCTTTTGTAGAAATGTGGAAATAAACCAGTGGACTGATTAAATGTGAAGCAAAAATGTTCAGAGCTTGTATTCATGAGATCTGAAATATGATGCACATCTCTAATATTTTCCCAAACCACAATGCGAGCGAGAATTTATTAGCTCCTTTCCTCTGTTGCTTTTGGAATTTCTGGTTGAAGAATACAAATACTGGTGACGTCCTTGAGGTGGAACGTCAAAATTGGCTTCAGTCAGTTCTTCCAAACATTTTTTATCTATGTGCTTTTATCTATGAAAACCACAGTTTGATTTCTTCTTCTTCTTGTGCCAATTCTGTCATTGGACTTTAGCGATTATGTTTGTGATCCTATTTTTATCAACAGCCGCACAAAAAAATGACTGTTGAGTTTTGTTCAAACCGGTCCCTTAGATTTTGAAGCCATGATGTTCTTCTTCTGCCTGGACCTTGTTTGCCTTCAGTCTTTCCCTGGAGGATTATGTGAAGTAAGCCATATTTTTTGGAGTGTCACATCACATGTCCAAAATATTCTACCTTTCGCTTTTTTATGGTTTTGATGAATTGCCTTGGCTTTCCCAGGAGGCTTATCACCTTCTCATTTTTGATTTTGCCAGCCCAACGTATACATAACAGCCACCTATAAATCCACATTTCAAACACTGATAGTCTCTTCAAGTGGCTTTCTGTCAGAGACCAACTCTCCACTCTGTAGAGCAGGATAGAAAAGATGTAGCATCTGATAAGCCTGCATGGTTTCTTGCCTGCATGAAATCTATTGATGGACACCTATTAGCCCCTACTATTTATGAGATGGTCTGATCGGGAGAAGAAGATGGCGACGCCCAACTAGGAAGGTGAAGCTCTCGCTCCTGGACCACTATCTCCCTATAAAGCCATCACCTGCACCAGAAACCACTTTTAAAGCTGCTGTTACACCAGTAACCGTGAGTAAACCTGAGTCCAAAAAACAAGCCCAAAAATGCTAGATTCTGAAGCTGTGGAGCCCAAATATTCCTGCTAACAGATCTGGAGCCCTCCTCTCCTTCCCCAGAGAAGTGAAGCCCTTTCCTTCACTCGGAGCCTGCCTGCGGAGTGCTAACAACCTACCTTCATTTAAATCCCTCACACAGCTGATAGAAGTTATCTTCCAGACAATGCATTTCCTTTAATATCCCCCACGCAGTTTTCACCGCCACATTGGTCAGCTGGCAGAAAAAAAAAAACAAGGAGGGAGAAAAAAGCCCTGAGGCTCTTAGTAGCCAAAAGTCACCCTGGTACAACTTACAATCACAGTGGAACCCAGTGGTAGGATTCAAAAATTTTTAATAGCGGTTCTGTGGGCGTGGCTTGGTCGGTGTAGCAGGGGAAGGATACCATGAAATCTCCTGTCAGAGGTGGTATTTGCCAGTTCTCCAAACTACTCAAAATTTCCGCTACTGGTTCTCCAGAACTGGTCAGAACCTGCTGAATACCACCTCTGGTGGAACCCCAAATTTCTGTTGTTAAGCATGACATTTGTTAAGTGAATTTTGCCCCATTTTGTGACTTTTCTTCAACATTTGTAAAGTGAATCACTGCAGTTGTTAAGCTAGTCACACCGTTGTTAAATGAATCTGGCTTCCCCATTGCCTTTGCTTGCCATAAGGTCACAAAATAGGATCACGTGAACACTTCAACCTGTCATAAATATGAGCCAGTTGCCAAGTATCCAAACTGTGATCACATGACCATGGGGATTCTGCAATGGTTGTAAGTGTGAAAAATTGTCATTTTTTTCAGGGCCATTTTAACATCAAAAAGCCACTAAGAGAATGATGGTTAAGTTGATAAGTACTTGTAGTCATTTCTTCAGGAAAGCAGATTGCTGGACTATGAGAATTATGGAATGGAGAACTGGAAACCCAATCCCTAAAACATGGAGATAGGATTCGTTCATGAGATCAGGAAATAATGGAAATATCTTTTACATTCTCTCTTTTCATCATAGTTGGTCTTCATGTTGTAGAAGCCTCCTTCTGCTCACACCACATTAACCTTAAAGGGGTGGGAACATTCTGTGAACAATTCTCAGACTTTCTTCCTGGATTTTAATAAGCGACAGTGAGGAAGAAGAAAGCAAATCTTTATGGATCACCTTCCAGGTATATTCACATTTCTGGCTAGTGAATTAGACCATTCTGCAATTTTGCGCCAATAACTATGAAATAATTAATGTTCATTATCTTGTTTACTCTTTAAAACTGCATCAGGTGATTTGATTTTTGTTTCTGGAATGAAAAAAAATTATTGTTGACTTCATTTTACCATGATGTGTAATTTTGCCAAGTTTTTTTTAGTTTTCTTTCTTTCTTTCTTTCTTTTTTCTCTCTCTCCTCAATCCAAAGAGGCTTAATTATAAATCTGTAATAAGTTCCATAGAGATGCATGACTGTTTCCTCTTTTTTCTCCCCCCTCCCTTCTGGTGTAAAATGTATCATTGGGAAAGGTTATTGTTTTATTATTTCCTTTTTAATGAAATGGCAAGCTTTCCAAAAAGGTCTTTAGATGAAATCAGGATGTAGAGAATGGATAGCTTTTTCTGAGCCATTCTGAAATAATAAAAGATGCTCCCGTCAGATCTTGCAATCTACAAATACACTTTGAATCAGTCTCTTGTGAAATATTTTTTCCTATACATATACATATTTTTTTCCACTGGCCTGGCAGGGTGAGACCAGCAGGGTGGTCTTTTTAAAATACAAAAGAGGCTTTTTCACGGCTTCATCTCTGGATGAAAAGATAATCATTGTTAAGCCTGCTACTTTTGCGGGGCCTGTACAGTTCCTTGGTTTTATGCAAAATCTGTTCCTCCATCCTAATTTTGCAAAAGACAGAGTAGGTTATTCTTTGTTCTACAGGAGTACAGTCAGAATTTTTCCTATGACAACTCTGGAAATCTATCTAGAATCCTGAAAATGCTTTTCTTTCTTCTAGTTGTCTGCAGTGAAGTGCTTTCTATGTTGCCAGTGCTCATGATGACCTTCAAATTGTCCTGGAGAAGAATCGTTGTTGTTAGTTGCGAAGTCGTGTCCGACCCATCAGGACCCCATGGATAACATTAATCCAGGCCTTCCTGTCCTCTACCATCTTCTGGAATCCATTTAAGCTCGTGCCAACTGATTCAGTGACTCCATCCAGCCACCTCATTCTCTGCTGTCCCCTTCTTCTTCTTTTGCCCTCCATCATTCCCAGCATTAGGCTCTTCTTCAGTGAATCCTTCCTTCTCATTTGGTGGCCAAAGTATTTGAGTTTCATCTTCAGCCTTGACTATACACATTTTTGTTGGCAGGGTGAAGTCTCTGTTTTGAGTATGCTGTCTAGATTTGCCATAGCATTCCTCCCCAGGAGCAAACGTCTTTTAATTTCTTGGCTGAATTTTAATTTCTTGCAGAAGAATCAGAGAAGCCTAACCTTAACTGTGATATTAGAGTGACACAACTGTATCATTTCTTTTTCCAAGGTGCTTCAAGGAATATGGTGAACATAAGTAAATTTATACACAATTGATTAATCCTAAGTCTTTCACCACTTCCTCAGAAAAGAAAAATCAAATTTAGTAGCAGAAAGACAAAGTGGCTGGCTAGTTTCTCTCCAAGGCTTTACTTCTGATTTGAAGCAAGGGAAAAACATATTCAAGGAAGTGATCTTACCCAAACTTTTACAGAAGCATCTGCAGTTTTATAACATATTTGTTTTCCGATTAATTTAAGGCATGGCCTTGGGTGTGTAATTGCACCATTTTCTTTAGCTAAACTGGATTGCATTAAATATAAAATGCTATTCCAAATTGATCTGGGAAATTGATTTTTGATTGGTGTTTATGAAAGGATACAACCTTGTTTTTATTTTAATAATGATGATTGTTGTGGTTTTTTTTGCCATGCTTGTGGGCTAATATACCCATTTATATGGTGGATATATTTTAAACTGAAATTTCAACATAAAATATAACAGTAGAGTGTTGAATTGAGAATCTAGGAAGACCAGTTTATAAAGTGATTAAATCTGGCCTTGACAATGCAAGATTGCTATAAAGTTACAGCTCACTTGAGAACAAAATTCACATACAACAGTGTCATGTTTATACTGTCTTCCGAAGATGGTGATGTTAACTGTTTGGAAGGCTGTACATGGGTGAATCATGATTTACTCCAGTGTGTGTGTGTGTGTGTGTGTGTGTGTGTGTGTGTGTGTGTGTGTGTAAATGCTATTTTTTATTTGCAACATTTTGCAAATGAAAGTGGACATTTCAGTAATTTCATTCATTAGTGTGACATGATAATTCTCATACAGTGTGGTATCCTGTTATATGATATACATTCTTATATCATATAACAGGATATGAGTTCCACCATGAATAATTAAACTATTAAGACACATGGATCATTTTCCAAATGGTGTTCAATGAAACAACTATTATATGAAAACACAGTCTGCTAGAGAAAGGACAGCTATGGAATATACTGTATGTTGATATACCCTACCTACTATTTTAAAGAATCTGGAGGACATACTTTATCTCAGAGTTACTTAACTGGCCATAATGTAAATGATGGAAAACTAACCATTTAGCTATCCATCCGTCCATCCATATCTATCTATCTATCTATCTATCTATCTATCTATCTATCTATCTATCTATCTATCTATCTATCTATCTATTTATCTATCTATCATTTATCTATTCATCTATCTATTTTATCTATTATCTATCATCTATAATCTGTCATCTGTCAGCTATCATCTGTAATCATCTATAATCCATCTATCTATCTATCTACCTATCTATCTATCTATCTATCTATCTATCTATCTTTCTATCTATCTATCTATCTATCCCTTCCCCCCTCCCCCTCTCTTTCATCTATATCTCCCCCATCTTTCTAGCTATCTGGCTATTTTCCTTCTATCTTCAGTCTTAAGCCTTTTCTTTCCATTCCCCCAAAGACAATGGACTCTTGTCTATTCACTTCCTGGCTTTGAAACTACCGTGTTTCTCATATAATAAGGCCGGGTCTTATTTTTTTTTTGAGCCCCGAAAAAATGGCTAGGCTGTCTTTTCGGGGGTGACTTAATTCCCCCCTTGCATCTTTGGGTGGTCGGGTGGCAACGGCTTGGATGTTGACCTCGGCGTTGGTGGGGCACTTCGTATCGGGGTCAACGCAGGCAGCACCATATCCGGGTGTGCAACAAAAGTACTTCCTAACAGCAAGCCCCCCACCATTCCCCCATTTCGCATGTTTTAATATAGGCCTTAATTTGGGGGGAGGGGCTTAATTTCATTTCATGCCTATAAAACATGCTGGGGCTTCCTATTGGGGGAGGCCGTATTGTTGGAGAAACAGGGTAGAAACTTCCTGGTTCTCCTCTCCCCAGCTTCCGACCTTACAGATCAGATGCTAGAAGTAATACAATAAAGGTTATCTCAAAGTTGCAAGGGAAATATAAATTTCTTTCACATGATGAGGCAGGGAAGAAGCTAGGGGGGAAAGGAGGGTCTTGTTTCAAAGACATCCACTGGGTTTATTTTTTCCAAATTGGTGGACATTATCTGGGATCAAATATCTATGCCTTTTTACAGATGCACAATGTATGTGATGTGCAATAAACATAGTGAGGGATCTAATTGCCCAGTTGCACCTGATGTTTTGATACTTTGGACTACCCCATCTCTATTCTCCTTTTTTAAATGCAAAATTGAAAATCGTCCAAAACCCAGGAAACAATTTGTACTGAGTTGTCCTAATCCTTTGACACTGGCATATTGAATTGTATTAGGACTGATGTTGCTAATGTATATATTATTGATTGCAAGTTATGTTGAGTATATATTAGATGCAATCCAGGCATTTGGAAATATATTTCTTGGCATGACTAAGTGTGTTCTTACAGAGCACTTTGAATTGTTTACATATAATGTAGGATTTGGTATCCTACTTTAGCTGGGGACATGGAGGCTCAGTGGCTAAGGCGCTGAGCTTGTCGATCAGAATGGTTTGAAACCCTAGCAGTTTGAAACCCTAGCACTGTGTAATGGAATGAGCTCCTGTTACTTGTCCCAGCTTCTGCCAACTTAGCAGTTCAAAAGCACCTAAAAATGCAAGTAGAAAAATAGGAACCACTTTGGTGGAAGGAAGGTTCACATTCCGTGAGCCTTTGGCATTTAGTCATGCCGGCCACATGACCACGGAGACATCTTCGGACAGCGCTTGGCTGTTCAGCTTTGTAACAGAGATGAGCACCAGCCCCTAGAGCCAGAAACGACTAGCACATACATGCAAGGGCAACCTGTACCTTTACTATCCTACTTTAAAGTATATAGATATCCAAAACCAGATTGTAAACCAATTTCCCACTTGATTCATAATATTTCCCAACTTTTATTTTTTTTTAAAAAACTCTCTTCGTTAGCCTTTTTAGAAGCTGAAATATAAAGCCAAGATCCCTCTTGTTTTACCATAAAATCCCTTTTTTCTTTTCTTTTCAGTGTCTATTAGTCAAGGAGTGAATAACCAGTTCGGGTGTAGTAAAGGCACCAAGCTAGAAACTGAGAGACCATGAATTCTAGGCCCAAAACCATCTGTGTGATTTTGGGCCAGCCACTTGGCCTCTCAGAACTAGAGATGAGACAATGGCAAGCTATTTTCTAATCATCTTTCCTGATTGGAAGAATTTGCTTCTCCAGCAAAAAAAAAAAAAAAAAACTGTCAATATGTTTGATGGAACAGTGACTTTGTTGGAATTTTATTTTTTTATTTTTTTATTTTATTTGGTTTGTCAATTGCTTACAATATAATAAGTATAAGTAAAAACATAATTATGAATACATGGATACATATAAGAAAAATAAAAGAAACAATCGGACAGGGACGGTAGGCACGTTGGTGCACTTATGCACGCCCCCTACAGACCTCTTAGGAAAGGGGTGAGGTCAATAGTAGAAAGTCTAAGGTTAAAGTTTGGGGTTTGGGGAAGAAACCACAGAGTCAGGTAGAGAATTCCAGACATTGACCACTCTGTTGCTGAAGTTGTATTTCCGTAATGAAGTTTGGTACGATTAACCTTGAGTTTGTATCTATTGTTTGCTCTTGTGTTGTTATGGTTGAAGCTGAAGTATTCATTGACAGGTAGGACATTGCAATGTATGATTTTATATACTATACTTAGATCGGACTGAAGGCGGCGTAGTTCTAGGTTTTCTAGTTCTAGAATTTCAAGTCTGGTGGCATAAGGTATTCTGCAATGAGTAGAGGAGCGGAGAACTCTTCTTGTGAAATATTTCTGGACTTTCTCAACTGTGTTAATATCAGATACGTAATGTGGGTTCCAGACTGATGAGCTGTATTCGAGTATTGGTCTAGCAAATGTTTTGTATGCTCTAGTTAGTAGTGTGATATTACCAGAGAAAAAGCTACGTAGGATTAGGTTAACAACTCTTAATGCCTTTTTGGCTATGTAGTTGCAGTGGGCTCTAGCACTTAGATCATTAGAGGTGAGTATTCCAAGATCCTTGATAGAGTTTGGATCATCAACAAGGTCTTGACTATTCAGCCTGTATTTTATTTTCTGATTTTTTTTGCCAATATGTAAGACAGAGTATTTATTTGTTGAGATTTGAAGTTGCCATTTGTTTGACCATTCTGATACAGTGTCAAAATCTTTTTGAAGGGTAGCAGTATTGTCTGTGGTGTTGAATAGCTTTACATCGCCAGCAAATAGAACACAGTTGCTCTTAATATGATCACAGAGGTCATTTATGTAGAGTATGAAGAGAGTTGGTCCTAGAACACTGCCTTGGGGGACACCACTGTTGACAGGTACAGAATTTGATACGATGCTTGACCATTTGTTGTCTGTTTGACAGGAATGTTTCTATCCAGTTATGCAGGTGTCCAGAGATACCATAAGATTTTAGTTTTAGGAGTAGTTTGTCATGTGCCACTGAATCAAAGGCTTTACAGAAGTCTTTGTAGATTGCGTCTATTGCTTTGCCCTGATTGAGTTGTGTAGTCCATATGTTTTTGCAGTGCAAGAATGTATCATCTTCCAATGTGGGGTTGTAATATATACTTTTTACATTAAAATAGCAATAGCATTTAGGCTTATGTACTGCTCCATAGCATTTTGCAGCACTCTTCAGGTCATTTACATTGAAGAAGCATCATTGGCATATTGCCCCCAACAATCTGGGTCCTCATTTTACTAACCCAGGAAGGATGGAAGGCTGACTCAACCTTGAATCCTGTCAGGATCGAACTCCAGGCTGTGGGCACAGTTTTTCCTGCAGTACAAGTCTGCTGGTAGATTTTCCCACATTTCTCAACATTTCAAAATTAGCATTATATTATATAATGTGTTGCAAATACGGTGGCAAATATGATTGTTATATATTCTAGATGCTGTAAAGCATTCAAAACAGGGGTGTTGAAAACTGTTTCTTGTATGTGTGCCTACACAAGCCTTTCACTTCACTTCACTTTCAGCTGCAATGAAAGTGTTTTTCTATGCATGGACACACATGCAGAAATGGCCAGAGGCAGTTTTCAATGATGTTACATAAACAGTGCAAAGGAACCCTAGGTGTTTTAATGCTTTGAAAACCTATTATTTGTACACTTGCATGTGTCTTAAAGCATCTTATATGCAATTTCTTATATGTATCCATGTATTCATAACTATGTTTTTACTTATACCTATTATCTTGTAAGCAATTGACAAACCAAATAAAATAAAAATAAAATAAAATCTACAATAAACACACTTCATATTGAATACAAGTTTCAACCCTTGACATATAAATTATGCCCTGCCTTACAAGACAATGCCGTGTTTTATTTTTATTTTTATTTTTAGTCCTCTTTAAGAATGGGGAAGCAAGTGGACAGTCTGTGTGTTCTGACCTAGTCTTCACCAATACATGAAGCAGACTGTGATGACCGGGGGCATGGCACAAAGGCAACACAGTCAAATAAGCAATAAGAATCTCTTTATTATCTCCAACTTTGCCCCCAATGTCCAGGTTACCTTCAGCTGGAGAAAAACTCTCCCAGGAACAGCCTTTAACCGTAGAAAATTCAATCCAAAACAAGGTACACACAAACTGTAACTTAAAATCCAAACAAAGCAAACTGAAGTAATTTGTTGACAGGGCAGAAGAAGGAATTTCAGACTTTAAAGCACAGCAAAACTCACAAGATGCCAGGAACACAGATAAGACATGATGATACAAAATAAAGTCACATTTGCTCCCAATAGCTTGCTGCATGGAGTTTGCCTTTTTTATACACTGTGTTCGCAGCTGCAACTAATGAAGGGAATCAGGGCCCTTTCCTCCCCCATAAGCCACGCAACCCACATTGCTCCATTCTCCATTCCTCCCTGCGTGCCCTAGGATGAAGAGGGGGTGAGCCTGGGTCTTCCTCCGAATTCCCTCTGTCTTGCTCTACCTCTCCCCTGCTCTGCCCAGCTGGCCTTTACCCTTCCCCAGTTTCTTCCACAGCCAACGGAGCCACACTCCCACTCCCTGTCAGCTGTTCGGCTTCCTCCTCCAAGTCAGATTCCAAGAGGGGCATGACACAGACTCCTTGTCCTGATGAAACCCCTTTTTAGTTGGCTGATGTGAATTCCTACCATTCACATCCAGCAAAGTCCCACCAAACAGTTTTTCAAGGGTGAATTGCAACCACAGACCTTATTAGACTTGGAGAGTTGTCAGGCCAACAGTTTCCAAGTGCAACGCTGTCCAAGGAAATACTTGGCAAAGAGTCTCTCTGTGAGTCCCAAACAAATCTTCACACTAATTAAACAAACTAATTGTCTCCTGCAAACACCACTCCCCTTTCACTCCTCTTTTATTCCCTATGGGAGGGGCTATTCACCGTCCACCTGTGGCTTTACTCCTGAGTCGACCTTGTTCCTTAACTGTTTCCTTCTCCTGGCAGCTCTGTGCATGCTCACATCAGGAACAGGCTCCAGCTCTTCTTCTGCCCCACTGATCTCTGACTCCAAAGGCAGCTGATAACTGTTGGACAGCCCTGGCCCCATCTCTGCCTCTGATGCGGAGTCATCATCAGAGCTTTCCCCAGACTCCAGGACTGGCCCATGTTCCTCCCCAACCTCCTCACTGTCTGAGTCTGCCACCAGCTTCTCTGGCTGCTGGCAGCCTACAACACTGTGGAAAAAGTCCAGTGTTGTTATACAATTTCCTAAAGGCCGATGCTTTTCTAGAGAAATGGAGAATGTAGGGTTCAGTTTATTTAAAGGTTGCAGAGCTTTGTGATAGATGGATGTATGATGTTAAACAATGTGCAACTGTTGTTTCTTTTCTTTTTCCTCCCGAGTCAGTCCTTGCCTCTTAGAAATTTGTGTATTCTCATATATTGCAGCAGTAAAGAACTCTACTCTGATGATACATTATACCCAAGCCTCGTATCTATTAAACCGAAAAAAAATCTAGGGATGAGCTGACTTTAGCACAGATGAAGGAAGCTAAGGAAAGTATTTTGTGATTTATTTGGTTTACAAGCAAGCTTTCCTTTCAAAATCATATTCAGGGCTTCCAATAATACAAAAAAGGTTGGAGCAGCATTACAATTAACTGTAGATCATTTAAGACTCTAAAAAAGAATCCAATTAATTAAAACCTACCGCAACAGATAAACTAGCTCAACTTCCAAACGATTGTCTGAATTATCTTTTTTATTTAAAGTTCTGCAGTCCAGAAAGCAGGACAATTTTTAATTTGTTTGTTTGTATCCTGCCTTTATTATTTTCACAAATAACTCAAGGTGGTGGCTATATCTAACTCGCTTTCCTCTTCTTCTTTTCCCGCAAAACAACGCTGTGCATTGGGTTGGGCTGTCACCCAGCTGGCTTTCATGGTTAAAGTAGGACTTGAACTCAAAATCTCCTGCATTGTAGCCTGGTGTTTAACATTGTAGCCACATGTTAGCTCTGGTGAGGCTGAAATAGAGAAAATATTTCTCAAAACTAATTTAAAATTAATGAGCTGGAAGGGACCTCAGAGGTCAACTAGTCCAACCCCCTGCTCAAGCAGGAGAACCTATACTATTTCAGATAAGTGACTTTCTAAAATCTTCTTTAAAACTTCCAATGATGGAATGCCCACAATTTCTCCTTAATTCCAGGTTGCTTCTCTCTTTGATTAGTTTCCAACCGTTGTTTCTTGTCCTGCCTTCTGGTACTTTGGAGAATAATTAGACCCACTGTTTTTTGAGGCAGCCCCTCAAATACTGAAATACTGCTGTCATGTCACCCCTAATTTTTATTTTCTTTAGACTAGCCAAACCCAAACCCTGCAGTCCTTCTTCACATATTTTAATCTACAGTTTAATCTACTTTGATCATCTGAGTTGCTCTTCTCTGAACTTTTTCCAAAGTCTGAACATCTTTTTTGTAGTAGGATGACCAAAATTGTTTGAAGTATTTCAGCTGTGGTCTTATTAGGGTTTTATAACGTGGTGCTTTATAAAATTCTGAAAGTCCAGAATATTTCTCTGGAAGAATGTTGTATTTTACATATTCTGATTCTGGGGAATGTCATACCACCTAATCAACACTGAACATTACATTTTGTGTTTACTGGTAGTGTTTTCTAAAAAAAGGATGTTGGAAGCATCATATTGCAATTAATTTAATTGGATGCACCATTCTGTATTAGCTGAGTTTTCCAATCCTACCTAGAATGCATTATGCTATTTCAAGTAGGCTATAACTGATATATATATATATATATATATATATATATATATATATATATATATATATATATATATATATATATATATATATTTCACATCCACTCTGATGTCTTTGGGCATGGATGTAGCTAGCCAAGAATTTTAGCTTGTCTGGTAGATCCGCTGACTCAGCAGCTCTGAGACCAGTTCTACCAAGGTTTATAGACCTGTCAGGAATTGATTGGAAATATCAAGTCTACTCCTTGCTTCAGATGGAGCAGACCAGCCTTCCAGAGAAGATATCAGTAGGTGTTAATCAGTAGGTGGAGCTTCACTAGCAGCGGTGGCTGTTAGTGGGTGGGGTGGGATTCTACCAGTTCGCACCTATTCACTAGAACTGGTTGTTAACATTCTAAGCAGTTCGGAGAACTGGTTGTTAGAAGAAATTACTGGCCTAACCCTGTAAGGAAGGCAGGAAGGAAACATTCTGGTGTTGCTTACAGAAACTGCCTCTCCGTTAACCCTTATTACATTCTTCGCAGGACTAGACTTCTCTGGAGCTTCTCTGGAGTTTTTTTCCCTCCTTTGCTAGTACTTTGCTTGTGTGGAGGGACCATTCAAAGTTAAAATGGCACTGAAAAAGTGACTTATGACAGCTTTTCACACTTATGATTGTTGCAGCATCCCCACAGTCACAAGAGGCCAGGCGAGGAGATGCGTGCCTCGATGTGAGTAATGTTGAGTTGGCCACGCCCAACCAGTAACATGACCACCAAGCTGCGTCCACCCAGTCACATGACCACCAAGCCCACCAACTAAGCCACGCCCACAGAACTGGTTGTTAAAACATTTGGATCGGCCCATAGATTTTCACTGCTGTCCTCTCCTCTGCTTTCTGTATATCTGTGCATAAGGCACTGGACACAGTTGTTTCTCCTCTGCTTCATCAGCCACCTCCAGACTTTGGAGCCATTGATTCTCCATCTGAGGGCTGATAGACAAGGCTCTGCCTCTGACTTTATCTCTGACAGCTCCATTCCCTCTTCCCTCTCAGAGCTCTCAGTTTGCCTTGATGTTGGCCCTGACTCCCACACCTCCTCCTCCTCTGATTTGGTTGCTGGAGGGGTCGGTAGCTGACAGGCCACAATAGTATCCATCCTACGTGGCTTATGTTCCTGTTCAATTAAGTCCCTTCCTGTTGTAGTTAGCTGGCAGCAATGAGGAGGATTTTCCCGAGGAGCCTGTGGTAGGTGCGAGTGAGAGCAGGATGATTCATGGAAGAGCATGAATGCAGATTAATGGGCCCTCCGTCCAGGGAATATAAGCCTGGTTTCAAATGCAAAAACATTCAAAGGACTTAAGTGTTGTGATTAAAGACACTGGTTTATTTGAGGACTTCTGCCAAGGTTTTTCTTGTTGGACTAATTGGCTGCAAGCCATCTGATATCTACAAAGAGGTTTATTTGTAGATTAAAGCCATGAAAGTTTGAGTTACCGAGTTTATCTGTGTTTGCTCTCGGGGAATTCGGCTAGGTCAGAACACTTCCCTGTGAAAGTAAATTGACCTCCAGACATATCCATTTTTGCCTATCTTCTCTAGAAAGAAGCCCACAGGTTTTTGGCAGCTCTAACAAATTCAAACAAATAAATAAAAAATAAGGAAGAATCAGAATAGAGCTGGAAGGGACCTTGGAGGTCTTCTAGTCCATCCCCACTACTCAAGCAGGAGACCTTATACCATTTCAGATAAGTGACTGTCCAGTCTCTTAAAAACTTCCAATGATGAAGCACCCACAACTTCTCCTGGCAAGCTGTTCCACTGGTTAATTGTCCTCACTGTTAGGAAGTTTCTCCTTAATTCCAGATTGCTTCTCTCCTCAATTAGCTTCCCTCCATTGTTTCTTGTCCTGCCTTCCTTGACGTGCCTTGGAGACAGTACTATTTTGTAGAGCAGGCTCACTAATCTTTCCATAACGAAGCGAATGACAAGGAATAAAGCTTTTGATTAAATCCCAGATGTAAATTTTCTACCTCCCAGGGGTGTCAGTAAAGTCAAAACTGTGAAGAGTGGGCTGGCTAAGAACTAATTGTTAAATTCTTAGGACATTTTTTTTTAATGGAATGTGGTACTTGGTAATGTAGACAAGAAAAATGGAGATAGGTCAAATTAAAATCACGCCCTACCCTCCACCTCCTCCCCAGAAAAATTGCTGCTATGAAGAGTACTCTTAAATGCTTATGCCTGCTTCTGCTACATGTTGATAAACTTGCAATATTCACTGAGAAGTGTACCAGGAAATTTATCAAGGAAATGGCAGAGCAAAACAATAAACCAGAGCATATTTTTTCCCTGAGATTGCACTTCCTCAAATAGGTAGGCCAGTGATAACAATCTATGGGTAAAATAGGCTTTAAAAAAAAAAACCTCTGCCTTTGATTTATTAATAATGAAGTCTATTTGCTTGGCAGAACCTGCAACACCATCTGTCTTTCACTATGGAGCTTCAACTGATCTATTTATAAGGCAGATGTCATCTGCAAAGTTTAAGTCTAAAGTTTAACTTCTTTCTATGTAGGGCCCATTTCGTCCCTGGCAGCTTGCCACATGACGAAGCTAGGAGACACATCAAACAGTCTCAGTAAGAAAGATGACACGGATTCCGCTTCACGGGCTATGTATTACTGAGAGAGTCCACAACTAAGGAAGGATATTCCCTGTAGTTGGGCACACATCCTCTTTCTTTCTTATACTGGATAACAGTATAAACATGATTATTAATGCATGAAACGGATAAGAATAAAAAGGAACATTAGGACAGGGATGGTAGGCACAATGGTGCACTTATGCATGCCCCTTAAAGACCTCTTAGGAATGGGGCGAGGTCAATAGTAGACAGTCTAAGGTTGAAGTTTTTGAGGTTTGGGAAAGAAACCACAGAGTCAGGTAGAGTATTCCAAGCATTGACCACTCTGTTGCTGAAGTTTTATTTCCTGCAATCGAGTTTGGAGTGGTTTACCTTGAGTTTGTATCTATTGTGTGTTCGTGTATTGCTGTGGTTGAAGATGAAGTAGTTATTGATGCGTAGGACGTTGCAGTGGATAATTTTATGTACTACGCTTAGGTTGGACCAAAGTTGGCATAGTTCTGAGTTGTCTAAGCCTAAAATGTCAAGTCTGGTGGCATAAGGTATTATGTTGCGAGTAGAGGAGTGGAGGACTCTTCTTGTGAAATATCTCAGGACACTTTGTAGCCTTCTTAAATCTGATGATCTCCTGACATGTTGACTGCCTTATCCATTATGTTTGGAAATTATAAGAATCAAGGGAAGGATGAGTATGCATATACTTTAGAAATATTTGGGGTGAAATAGTGTGGGGATCTTTTTCTTTTTACAAGCATGTGAAATCTCACACTTGAACCTATTCCCTGAAAAAATTAGAACACAGAAAATGGAATAATTGAGTTGGAAGGAACCTTGAAGGTCTTTGTCATGACCCTGTTGGAAACTGATTCTGAGGGGGAGGTCGAGCAGCTGACAGGGAGTAGGAGTGTGGCTCCGGTAGCTGTGGAAGAAACTGGAGAAGGACACAGTCCGGCTGGGCAGAGCAGGGAGAGGTAGAGCAAGGCAGAGGGAATTCAGTGGAAGATCCAGATGCACCCTCTCTTCATCCACGCAGGGAGGAATGGAGAAGGGAGGAATGTGAGTTGCATGGCTTACAGGCGAGGAAAGGGCCCTGATTCCCTTCATTAGCTGCAGCTGGGAAAACAGGATTTAAAAAGGCAAGTTACCCACAGCAAAGTTGCTGGAAGCAAATCGTGAGTTATCTTTGATTGTCGAGGCTTATCTGGGTTCCTGGCATCTCCCCAACTGTGTGTGTTTTGTTGGCCTTTGAAGTCTGCAATTCCTTCTCCTGCCCTGTCCAGTTAATTGCTGCAGTGTGGTTTGTGTGGATTTTTATTTACAGTTTGTAAGTACTTTGTTTTCTGACTGAATTTCCCCCACTTAAAGACTGTTCTTGGGAGAGTTTTTTCTCTAGCCGAAGGTAACCTGGACATTGGGGGCAAAGTTGAAGGTACCAAAGGGACACTTCTTGCTTATTTGACTGTGTTGCCTTTGTGCCATGCCCCAGGTCATCACACTCTTCTTGTATAACACCTTACTCAAGTAAGTAAAAGTAAAGGTTCCCATTGCACATATGTGCAAGTTGTTTCCGGCTCTAGATGGTTGTGCTCATCTCCGTTTCAAAGCCGAAGAGCCAGCGCTGTCCAAAGACACCTCTGTGGTCATATGGCCGGCATGACTAAATGCTGAAGGCGCACGGAACGCTGTTCCCTTCCCACCAAAGGGGTCCCTATTTTTCTACTTGCATCTTTACATGCTTTCGAACTGCTAGGTTGGCAGAGGCTGGGACAAGTAACGGGAGCTCCCTCTGTTATGTGGCGCTAGGGATTCGAACCGCTGAACTGAACTGCCAACTTTTTTGATAGACAAGCTCAATGTCTTAACCACTGAGCCACTGTGTCCCCCCTTGTCAAGTAGGAGACCTTATACTTTTCTGGACAAATGGCTGTCCAGTCTCTTCTTGAAAACCTCCAGCAATGGTGCTCCCACAACTTCTGGAGGCAAGCCATTCCACTGATTAATTGTTCTCCCTGTCAGGAAATTTTTCCTTACTCTAGGTTGGTTCTCTCCTCGATTAATTTCCATCCATTGCTTCTTGTTCTTCTTTTAGAATAGGCTGACCCCTTCTTCTTTTTGCAGTCCGTCAAATATCAGAACTGTGTTATCTTGTCACCCCTAGTCCCTTCATTAAACTAGACATACCCAATTCCTGCAATCATCCTCCATAGGTTTTAGCCTTCAGATTCCTTTTCATCTTTGTTACTTTTCCCTGTGCGCTTTCTAGGATGTCAACATCTGTGCTTAGCCCAAGGAATAATGTCAATGACTTCCTTCTGACCATAGCAGAGTTCAAAATTCCTCCTGGAAGTCAAACAGAATATTAGGGATAAATATTATGCAATAATAAAGCAGAACGGGGATGAGGTTTGCTTATCCTTTATTTAAAGTTCTTTTTTTTTTTTTAAATTGAACTTTACATTCTGGAACAAATTAAACATGTATTGAAATTCCCAGATTTTAGATGTATGAAAATCCAGTCCCTCATAGAAAAATAAACATGAATATTGACCACAATCGTTCACTTATCACCATTGCTATTGTGGATCCATACCATTCTTATCTTGAAGTCTGGCAATGGTAGATCAGAATATTTCTGCTTTCTCATCTTCCTTCTATAAGTCCTGTAATGATTATGTCTATAGGAAATGATTATGTCTATAGTTTCAAGGCTGCTCTTTTAACCTATTAAAATCCGAAATATTTCACAATTTGAAATCTAGGATTGCTGCTCAATTATTATTTTATCTTGCCATTGATTCACATAAAGAACAGCCCTTTAAGTTTCACCATTGTGTATTAACACAATGGTAAATATTTTAAATATGAAGGCATCTTTGCAAAATCTTCAGCTAAAGAGGTAGAACTGAGAAGAGCAGTTAAAGGAATGCCTTACTCGAACACCATTAAACAGGGAATAAAATGAAAACCCTCTGCTTGTGTTGTCCTTGTTTAAATCCCAATGTCTTCATGGAGAAAGTGGGTTTGTTTGTGCTTTTTAAAGATCTTCATGAAACATGTTGGAGGGGAAAAAAACATGCTACTTTCAAGTTGTTGATTATTTTTATCATTACTACTTATGACTTCTGCCTGGGTAAATGTCAGCAAGAGAAGCTCGGAGCACCAGCTGTGTCTTCTTACTGAAGTCTCACTCTGGCAGAAGGAGAATCAATTATGCAGCCATACAAACTATTTTTTTTTGGTGTTTTTTTTTAAGCATCAGCAAGCTTTCAGATCTGCTTAAAATCCCATGGGTATACACCAGTAGTACCCTTTTGGATGTTCATTGGACTAATAATTTGTGCTGGAACAAGTGAACTAACTCTAATGCTAAAAAGCAATCTGCCCTGACTACCTTCTTACAGATTTTGACCCCTTCCCATTTTTCAGATGTTTCATTACTATACCAGGCACTTTTTTTGGGAGGGGGGAAAGGATTAAGGTTGATGGAAGCTAGCCTTGGATGGGGTGGGATGGTCCTGCTGTCCGTGTTTGGGTGGTAGATTTGTCTGATAAATGGATTCCTCCGTATTGTGTTTATTTTGGTTGCTTCCTGTGTGACTGGTTGGTAGCTATGTGATGGGATGGGATGGTTCATTCCCTGCTTCTGTTCCTCCACTTTGTCTTCCTCAGAAACTCTTATCAAATTGTCTCCATCTCCATCTATCTCTATCTATCTCTATTTTTGTCTATCTCCATCTCCACCCATCATCTATCTATCTATCTATCTATCTATCTATCTATCTATCTATCTATCTATCTATCCATCCATCCATCCATCCATCCATCCATCTATGTCTATTTCCATCCCTCCATCCCTCCATCCCTCCATCCCTCCATCCCTCCATCCCTCCATCCATCCATCCATCCATCCATCCATCCATCCATCCATCCATCTATCTATCTATCTATCTATCTATCTATCTATCTATCTATCTATCTATCTATCTATCTATCATCTATCATCTATCATCTATCATCTATCCTTCCTTCCTTCTTTCCTTCCTTCCTTTCATCTTAACACCAACCCTATGACATATGCTAAGGGAAGAGATTAAATTTAAACTAATGTCTCATTTTGGGATGGAGACCTATACCTCTTCTCCTGTTTCCTCATGGTTTGAATTATTAGATAACTGCAACTCTCTTCAATAGTGCAACGGAAGATTATATATTCTTCTCTCTCTTCTTTCTTTGTATATCTAATCTGGCATAGGCATTTGAGGAAAATACAACCACTGACCAACTTTCAAAGTGATCTATACATAAAGCGATGAGTTCCAGCTGGTAAGATCCTAGATGAATAATGGGGGTGTATTCCTTCATAGAAAGGAGGAATTCAGAAATATGCAAGCAATAAAAACAGATGATTCCTTTTGTTGTAATTCCTCTATCCTTTTTCTTTATTAGACCTCCATTTTATGGCCAACAAGGTAATTAAAATGAGGAGAAAATACCATTAAACAACATGGGATGGCATATATCTATTATACCTGCAAAGCATATCAATTTCATCAAATCCATTTCGTCAAAGAAACAGAAGAAACTCCGGGTTATGTTTCCCAGAACAAGTAGTGTCATAAATCCAGCAGAGACACATTTCCCTCTTGCTAAAACTCTTTATGTTTCCATTATTGGATAAAATAATCTTTATTAACTCACTTTTATTGACAGAGGAATATTTTCTCTGGTCTATCTATTTAAAAGGGATGGGTAGCATAGCCTGTTTTGACTGTTAAAATAATAACATAGAATTTGCTGTGGCCAGGATCATATATGTTTACGATTCATCCAGAAAGTTTAAAGAACTGTCCGTCATCTTCCAGACACCTTTGATCAAAAAATATCTCCTTCCAAGTGAGCTATAGCGGTTAGTACAGAACAGTCAATATTGTGGGGTTTAGAAATCCTTCTCCTTTAGCCAGGGCAGTTATGATAATTTTTTTTTACAGTGCTATGCAACGATGAAAGCATATGTCAGCATTTTAAAAATAAAATATTTATTGCTTCCATTTCCCCCAAATGATCAGCTAATCATTTGACAGACCAGCAAATGGTACCAAGTCTCAATTTCACTGAAGGTTCCTTGGAGAGCCTCGATCAGGAATGCGTCATGGATAAGCGTGGGATCGCCTTCTAATTGTTTGACCGAATGAACATTCTCTTGCCTGTATTGATTTCCACCAGGTTTTCTCGACCTCAGCAACTTGAAGAGGTGTGAATTTCAACTCCCAAAATTGCCAGCCAGCACACTGGCTGGGGAAAACTGGGAGCTAAAGTCCACACATCTTAAAGTTGCTGAGATTGAAAAAAAAAAAAACCCACTGATTTAATATATTAGATTTTCTGTAGACCCTATCATACTATTCCTTTCTGGAGGAAACAGTGTTATACAGAGCACAGAGAAGAGTAAGAAGTAGTTTGCCCAAATATTTAACGAAGCCTCTATGTTTTCTAATCAGAAAAGGAAAGATAGGTCAAGTTAAAGAGCTGTGGGGTTGCAGTGGTTAGAATGCAGTACTGCAAGCTACTTCTATTGACTGCCGGCTGCCAGCAGTTCGGCAGTTCGATCCTGACCAGCTCAAGAGTGACTCAGCCTTCCATCCTTCCAAGGTGGGTAAAATGAGGACCCAAATTGTTGGGGGCAATAGGCTGACTCTGTAAATCATTTAGAGGGGTCTGTAAAGCACTGTGAAGCAGTATATAAGTCTGAGTGCTAATGCTGGAACTATTGTCTTTCCTTCCTTCCTTCCTTCCTTCCTTCCTTCCTTCCTTCCTTCCTTCCTTCCTTCCTTCCTTCCTTCCTTCCTTCCTTCCTCCCTCCCTCCCTCCCTCCCTCCCTCCCTCCCTCCTTCCCATGATGTGCAGTTGTTAGAATACAGTGTTGCAATCTAATTCTACCATCTGTCAGTAGTTCAATTCTCACCAGCTCAAGGTTGACTCAGCCTTCCATCCTTCTGAGGCCAGTAAAATGAGGACCCAGATTGTTGGGGGCAATATGTTGACTCTGTAAACTGCTTAGAGAGGGATGTAAAGCACTGTGAAGAAGTATATAAGCCGAAGTGCTATTGCTATTTACAACACTTATCTGTATTCATCGCACCATCACCATCATTTTAGCCATTGTCTACCCATTGCAGGATGAAGTCCTTTTCACATGTGTCCAACTATTATGGTCCTGAGCTTTCTTTTGCCAGTTGGGTCTGCTATACTTGCTGATGTTCCAATTTGTTGTAGGTCTCTTTCATGGATTCTTTTTATCAAGTGGGTAAAAAAAATATTCATTTAGCCATATAAAATATTCTTGTTTTCATTCCATGGTAGTATGGCAACAAGCAGCACTGCAGAAATTCCTAAATCCATACCCTTGGGAGTAATGGGTTCTGGCATTCTGTATGATAGCTTATTTAAGGCACCTTTGTTGACAAGGTTTTTCCCTATGATGCAGTGTTTTGCCCAATGGGAGGTCATAAACAGACACAAGACATGTGTAGACAAGTAGTCTACTATCAATATTCACAAAATTATCCACTTGCTCTACTTATCTATAATTCTCACTCAATTTCCTCATGTCAAACAAATCACCTAGTTGTTTGCTACATTCATTTTCAGATATGTTCAGACACACGCACATAACCTTATTTTTCTGAAAACTGCTTCAGTTGTATGTATCCAGGAACAGACAGACAAATATAAAAAAAAGATGTTGAGATTCTAGAAAAAGTGCAGAGAAGAGCAACCAGGATGATTAGGGGACTGGAGACTAAGACATATGAAGAACAGTTGCAGGAACTGGACATGACTAGTCTAGTGAAGAGAAGAATCACGGGAGACATGATAGCAGTGTTCCAATATTTGAGGGGCTGCCAAAGAAATGAGGGGGTCAAGCTATTCTCTAAAGCACCTGAAGGACAGACAAGGAATAATGTACGGAAACTGATCAAGGGGAAATTCAACCTGGAAATAAGGAAAAAAATTCTGACAGTGAGAACAATCAACCAATGGAACAGAAGTTGCCTTCAGAAGTTGTGGAAGCTTCATCACTGGAGGCTTTTAAGAAGAGATTGAATGGCCATCTGTCAGAAATGGTGTAGGGCAGTGGCCCCCAACCTTTTTTGTGCCGCGGCCTGGTACCAGCATCACAAAATGATCCACGGCCCGGTACCGGCATCAGCATGCATGACAAGGCAAGGCGAGCCGAGTGACCGGCCAGCCAGCCGTCCCCCGCTTCTCCCCGCCACCTTCAACTCCTCCTTTGTACCTTTGTCGATGGGCTTCGCTTCGGGACGGCTACGGGACGGTCGCTCAGCTCGCCTTGCCTTGGGTGCTGAAAGAATCTTCGCACCTTAGTTTCGTTCGAAGCCCCCCCTTCAATAAAACTAAGGCGCGAGGATTCCTTCAGGACCCAAATGCCGCTTTCCAACCGGAAAAGCTCACCTGGAAGCACTTTCTCGTCAAACAAGATGGCGGCACCCAGCAAATCAGCGGCCTGGTAGGAAATGTTCCACAGACTGGTACCGGTCTGCGGCCCAGTGGTTGGGGACCCCTGGTGTAGGGTCTCCTGCTTGGGCAGGGTTGGACTGGGCTAGCTAGATGACCTACAAGGTCCCTTCCAACTCTGTTAATCTGTTCCACGTACATTAAGGAAATTAAGAAGCAATATTTCAGCAACTGCTGATTCAAAACTTGCCCTTGGTTTACTTTATGAGAGATTTAATTGACCCTTCTTTTGAGTGGGTGGTCTGTCATCAGGAATCCTTCCTTTTTGCTTTTCTTCAGGTTTGTGGGAATTCCTGAACTCCTCAAAGTAGCATTCTAATTGGCCAGAAAGAGGTTCCTCCTCTATCTTCAGTCTAATTTATCATGAAAGTTCCTACAAGTGTCAATGTTCCTACAACATTGACACTCAAAAAGATATAGTATTGTTCATAGAATCCCATTCACCATTACATTTAAATAAAGAGAATGCCGGGTTCAACTCCAATCCCAGTAATTCAACAGGAAATCCCATCCAGTTTTTTTGGCACCCAAGTTTCCCTCCTCCCTGGATCTTTCTCTTCCTTTCTTCTTTTGAGCCTAGTCTAATCTCTCATCCAAATACTAATCTGGCATGATCCTGCTTAGTTCCGAGATCAGACAAAGACAGCCAGCTGCTGATACCTGCTAATATGCAGACAATGTTGATCTATTAGTAACTAATTAATTAACTGGTATTGGGCCAGTTGGAAGGTTCAGGAGGGAACAACTTTCTGACACCTCATTATTGCAGTTTGCCCGAGAGGAAAACAACAGTGCATCCACCCAGTAGGAAAAATGACCCAATTTGGCATCTATTGACTCAGTGCCTTTTACAGTCTCTAAAATTAATAAACTGCTTGACACGTCTGAGGACTACAACGTTTTGCTTCGCTTCTACTGTCTGTTTACAAGTGAACTGCCGCATCTGATTAGTGCAAAAGAAATCCCCATAAGTGCTGGGTTTGGTGTGATCAAAGAGAAAGTGGCCATTATTTTCTTGCCCCAGTATGAAGTATTTAGAAAGGCAAGGCAAGACAGGTTTTGCCTGTAGAGGTTGCATCAGATGATCCAAGGGCATTTTTAGGGATAAGCTATAATGTGGAGCTTAGTGGTCCTAATTATCTTTCTCTATGAAATGGAAGAATTTCCAAAATGGGTCGCAAGTCGAAGATGAAAATATAAGATGTTAGTCCATACACAAAAAGGCTTTGATCCATTGCTCTTCCTCTTAAAAATTGCAGCTTTGGGATTTATCCTGAGAAATATTGTGCCAGCGGGAATACTGTATGTTAGCATCTGTTTGCATGCATGTGTGCTTATATGCAAATACTCACAAGCATGCATTCATTTGTATACATATGGTGTGTGCGTAAATGGCATCTGGTTTGGTTCCTGTTTCTTTCTATGCTTTTCATGTGTAGCTTAGACTATGCTGGGATAAATATAGATAAGAAAAAATCCAGAACCGATTTGAATACTTCATAGATCCATTTAGAATCGACGTTTAGGTACCTTAGGGTTTCCTTTTTTAGATATAAATTGTGGTTTGCTGCATAATCAGCCAGATGGATTTGGCATTTTTGTCCACCAAATCAAGTCCTTCCCAAGGACCTGGGATAGGCAGATGTGGATACTTGGTGATGTTAAAGATATTGTCGTAGGATGTAAGCTGTTCCAAGTAAAGCTGTCTCTTGCAACTGACTGCTACTGATTTTGTCAATGCCAATGGCATTCAAGTGCTGTTCCGGTTTTTTTGGAATTTGCACCAAAGGCACAGGGGTGGGATTCTACCAGTTCAGCCCAGTTCCATAGAACCAGTAGCTCTGAAGAGCAGCTGACACCAAACCGGTTCGCTCCAAAAATCTTATTTTCTTCAGTTGGGCCCACCTGCCTGACCGGGCTCTAGGCTATCCTTTATTCCCTGTGGCACAGCTGAGTGCCATGCGTCAGCAGAAGATTGTTATTACTTGCAGAAGAAGTAGTTTTACAAATACTCTGCAAAGTGTGTGCTCACCGAACCGGTTGTTATGCCAGTAGGATCACATCCCTGCAAAGGTGCCTTATCACTATTGGTGTCATCTTTGCTTTCTTTTGGCACAGTCTTTATATTTCTGTTTGTAGATCTTTGTTTTCTTCTCCAGTTCCTTCAGCTGTCCACAGGTATTGGAGAGGTATGGTGGCACAGTGGTTAGAGTGCAGTACTGCAGGATACTTCTGCTGACTGCCAGCTGCCTACAATTTGGCAGTTCAAATCTCACCAGGCTCAAAGTTGACTCAGCCTTCCGTCCTTCCGAGGTGGATAAAAATGAGGACTCAGATTGTTGGGGGGCAACAATGCTGACTCTGTAAACCACATAGAGAGGGCTGTAAAAGCACTGTGAAGTCAGGGTGGGATTCTACCGGTTCAGACTGGTTCTATAGAACCGGTAGTTATGATTCTGTGTAGTTTGGAGAACCGGCAAATTGTTCCGCTGGTTGGCCTCTCCCCTCCCCGCCCAGTCAGTCCTTATTGTGCATGCACAACATTGTACGCATGCCTGACATAGTTGACTGTGTTCTTCCTTACCCAGTCACTTCTTAAGGTATTTCCTTTTTTCCCCTCCCAATGATCAGCTGTTCCTATGATCAGCTGTGCTAGGATTCCCCTCCTTACATACTGCTTCACCCAAGAGACTTCCCTGAGGCCCAGGAAGGCAAAAAAATGGAGGGGGGCACAGCTCCCCCTGCCCCTTCCATTTTTTTTCCTTCCTAGGCCCCAGGGAAGCTTCCTGTGAGTAAAAACGCCCCACCAGGAGACTTCCCTGAGGCCCAGGAGGCCCCAAAATGGAGTGTGGGGGATGCTGTGTGCTCCTCCAGGCTCCATTTTTTCCTCCTGAGCCCCAGGGAAGCCTTCTGAGACCAAAAACACCCCCCAGAGGCTTCCCTGAGACCCAGAAGGTCCCAAAATGGAGCACAGGGGCATGCTGCATCCCCCCGCCCTATGCTCCATTTTTTTTTTCTCTTCCTGAGCCCCAGGGAAACCTTCTGGGAACAAAAACGGCCCCCAGGAGGCTTCCCTGAGGCCCAGAAGGCCCCAAAAAACAGGGGTGGGTTGCAGTCACATGAGCACCTAGCCATGCCCACAGAACTGGTTGTTACAAAATTTGAATCCCACCCCGTATGAAATAATATATAATCTAAGCGCTACAGCTACTGCTACTACCATGTCCACTTATCCAGACTTTTTTTGTCTTTCTTATCAACAATGGTTAAGTTTTCCATGTTATGCATCAGGTATTGTCTGCTTATTATTACTTTTAATAATAACAACAACAATTATTATTATTATTGGGGATTTTGCCTTGACCTTACTCATAGAAGGTAAGAGGGTGGATTCATCCCTAGTTACAGTATTATGCAGATAGAAGATCACTTGAAAATTCCACAGCTGTGGGCTAGACTGAGAAATTGAAAAGCATTTTTCAACACAGCATCACAGAACTGCATGGAAACAGTTACTAAGAAAGGTAAGTAACTCCTCAAGCTTGACTTGAGGGCATTTTTATATTTTGTATGGGTGTGTGTGTGCGTATGTGTGTGTTCTCTGGGACAAATAGAAAGCTTCTTATTCCAGGCACAGTGGTGCTTCCGAACAGACTGTCTCAGTTTTGGCTTGTTCACCCAGTGAGAAAAAATGCAATTTAACATCTGCGGAGGAATTAATCTACAGATTTTGCTGGTGGTTTAAAAAACAACCCTAGCCAAGTTGTGTTAGCTCTTCAGGGCAGGACTTTATCAACTAACCAGAATCAAACCTAAGGGGCATACCAGCAGGCAAATCGACATGAAATTTATTGACAAGAAGTATAATTTGATAATGGGATGACTAAGAAACAGGATGCTTCTTTCTGAGAGCTATTAAGCAGCATGTGAGCAAATTTTACTACAAATACACAATCACTTGATTTTCTGTATCAAAGAAACAACGGATTTACAAGCCTATTATAAACCTTCTAACTTGGTTTTGTGATAACATAAAATAAAATCACAAGTCTTGTTCAAATGGAGACTCATTTAATCCTGTTTTCATTATCTCATACAGCAGGTGGATGACATTTTGTCCAGTGGTGTTATTCTACCAGTTTCCCTGCCGGTTCGGTGATCACACACTTTGCGCACATGAGTGCACATGCACCTAATGTACATGTGTGCAGCTTTCCAAACACAGCTGAGGCTTGGCTGAGGTGTGGGTGAGAGGGCTGATTCTGTGCTTTTCTCCTCTCACCTGATCATCAGAGCTTTTTTTAATACCGGTTCAGCCGAGCCTGGATGAATCAGTAGCATTTCACCACTGGTTTTATCCCTTAACCCTTCCATGATGTAGGAAAAGTGTTGAAATATTGGACCTGCCTATTCTTGGGAAATGTGTCTGTACTTAGGTCAAATAACTCCATGAAGTCCTTGGAGGTAGCTTCTATCTTCCTGATGTGGCCCAAGTTCATTTCAAGCTACAGTCAGGATAGAGCTGGAAGGGACCTTGGAGGTCTTCTAGTCCATCCCCCCCTGCTCAAGCAGGAGACCTTATACCATTTCAGATAAGTGACTGTGCAGTCTCTTCTTAAAAACCTCCAGTGATGAAGCACCCAGAACCTCTGATAGCAAGTCATTCCACTGGTTAATTGTCCTCACTGTTAGGAAGTTACTCCTTAATCCCAGGTTGCTTTTCTCCTTGATTAGTTTCCATCCATTGTTTTTTGTCCTGCCTTCTGGTGCTTTGGAAAATAGGTTGACCCCTTTCTCTTTGTAGCAACCTCTCAAATACTGGAATTTTCCATGTATTCCATAGTGGTCAACTAGATGATATTCAAAAGCATTGAAGAAGAGTTTAAAGACAATAGCTGAATTATGTTAGGCTGTAACCACAGAGTCCAAAAACTAAAATTCAAGGGCATTCTGTTCCCAACTCCTGGACTATATATCATAATTGTCCAATAATGTATATAATTATGTATTGAGGGTTTGGGTCTTAAAGAGACAGATAAGAGTACACACACACACACACACAAATATACACAATTATAGATAATTGTACAATTAGTACAGGAACCCCCCAGGGCTGTGCGCTCTCTCCGCTTCTCTTCTCTTTCTATACCAATGATTGCATCTCAAAGGATCCCTCTGTTAAAATACTGAAGTTTGCAGATGATACAACAGTGATTGGTCTCATTCGAGACAACAATGAATCTGCATACAGATGGGAGGTTGAACAACTAGCCTTGTGGTGCAACCAGAACAATCTTGAACTAAATACACTCAAAACTGTAGAAATGGAAACCTTCCTATACCTCTTACAATACTAGGAAACACAGTATCAACAGTAGATAACTTCAGGTTTTTAGGTTCTATCATACCTAAAAACCTAAAATGGACAGCTAATATCAAAAACATCATCAAAAAAGCACAACAAAGAATGTTCTTTCTGTACCAACTCAGAAAGCTCAAACTGCTCAAGGAGCTGCTGATCCAGTTCTACAGAGGAATTATTGAGTTTGTCATCTGCACCTCTATCACTGTCTGGTTTGGTTCTGCAACCCAACAGGACAGACAGACTTCAGAGGATAATTAGGACTGCAGAAAAAACAATTACTACCAACCTGCCTTCCATTGAGGACCTGTATACTGCATGAGTCAAAAAGAGGGTTCTGAAAATAGTTACAGACGCCTCACATCCCAGACATAAACTGTTTCCACTTCTACCTCAAAATGACACTATAGAGCATTGCACACCACAACAACTAGACACAAGGACAGTTTTTCCCCGAATGCCATCACTCTGCTAAACAACTAATTCCCACAACGCTGTCAACTTATTTACTAAGACGGTATTACTATTATTCCTCTACTACTAGACTATAATAACACTTCCCAGTGCCTATCTCTTCCCACTTAAAGACTATAACCGTGTTGCTTGTATCTTTACAATTTATATTGTTTTATTTAGTTTCCTAGTATGGTTTGATTGTTTATTAGTAACGTATGACTATCACTAAGTGTTGTATCTTATGAAGCTTGATGAATGCATTTTTTTCCTTTATGTACACTGAGAGCATATATACCAAAGACAGATTTATACACACACACACACATACACACTGAGATATCTGAGCCACCTGTTTATGGGCATTCAAGTGTACTCTAAAGCTGATTTGGATGCCATGGATTTCCTTTGTTTGAATAAAAGCCAGAGGAATGCTGGAATAAATGTCTAAATGTTTTCCATTGTTTTCATTCCACAAGGAAGATGGAATCAGTTCTCACCAACAATCTATACATAAGCAAACCTGTCACCTGAAGGGCAAGGTTATCCAGAGAAAGGGTGATTATGCATTCTGTTGAGAGAAGCGAATGATGAGTGATTGGGACCTCTAAGAATAATGGAGGGATTGGAGAGAATGGATAATGCAAAATGAGAGATAAACTCTTCCAGGTTGAAAACTTTAAAGCAGCATGAAGATACTTTCATTTCTTCATGTCAATTGCTTCAGCCATTCAGTCGTGTCGACACTTGGTGACTTTATAGGCAAGGGCTTTCCATGCCTGTCTCCATGTCCAGTATGTCTATTTTAATGAATGGTTTTCCCAGTTGCAATGTGAAAGTTGGACCATAAGAAAGGCTGAGCACCAAAGAATTGAGGCCTTTGAACTCTGGTGCTGGAGAACACCCCTGCAAGCCCCTTGGACCTAGAAGAGATCAAAACTCAAAGACTTTGGCCACCTAATGAGAAGGAAGGACTCCCCGGAGAAGAGCCTAATGCTGGGAAAGATTGAGGGCAAAAGAAGAAGAAGAAGGGGACGATGAAGAATGAGGGGGCTGGATGGAGTCCCTGAAGCAGTCAGCATGAGCTTAAATTGACTCCAGAAGATGGTAGAGGACAGGAAGGCCTGGAGGAATGATGTCCATGGGGTCACGATGGGTCGGACACAACTTCATAACTAACAACAAAAACAACATTTTAATGAAAAGAAGGACTAGGGGTGACATAAGAGCAGTGTGCCAATGTCTTAGGGCCAGGGTGTCAAACTCAATTTCATTGAGGGCCACAACACGGCTGTGGTTGACCTCAGAGTGCCGGGAGGCATGGCTGGCTGGGTGGGTGTGGCCAACTAGGTGGGTGTGGCCAGCTCGATGCCACTTTCCAAACTGCTGGCATGTTTCCTCTTCACATTGAGTAGACCGGGCCAAAGCCACACTGGCCTAATTGGGAAGACTGGGCCAAAGTTACATCCTCTTTGCCCCAGGTAGATGGGGTTGAAGCTTCGCTGGCCTGATCTTTGCTCTCTGCGTTGGGTAGACTGGACAAGAAGAGAAACAATGGATGGAAATTAATCAAAGAGAGAAGCAACCTAGAACTACAGAAAAACTTCCTAACAGTAAGGACAATTAACCAGTGGAACTGCTTGCCACCAGAAGTTGTGGGAGCTTCATCACTGGAAGCTTTCAAGAAGAGATTGGACAGCCATTTGTCTGGAATGGTATAGGTTTTGCTGCTTGATCAGGGGCTTGGACTAGAACTCCTCCAAGATGTCTTCCAACTCTGTTCTTCTGCCCTTCACAGGGAAGGAAGACGTTGATTCAAAACAAGAGTTTCTATGCTGAATTAAAACAGAGAAGATACTTTTAGCCATAAGCAGCCCAGAGTCTCTGGTCAGGGAAATGGGTGGCATATATATTTATTAAATAAATAATGCTAGTTGAGTATAGCTTATGCCAATCCCAGCGTATTGGCTAGATCTACATCGCAGAGCAGACAGTTGTTAGGGCAGCAGTAAAGGTCAAACCACTTAATTTTAAGATCAGAAGATCACTGTGACTTTGAACAGGTCACTCTTTTCTGAGCCCAAACTATCTCATTTTGTGAGGAACAAAATGAACATTGCCTAAGGTCTCAGAAGAAAAACAACAACAACAATAGGACATGTACGTTTTTAGAAATGAATAGAAATTGTCTCATTTGAGAGATCCTTGATGGTCTCCAAGTTTGGTTGTTTTCTTGCAGACATTCCATACTAAGTCACATCATCAATGTTAGTAGGGAGTTGGGTGAAGTTTGTATTCTAGTGACTTGCCTTATCAGTGTTGGTGGGGTTAGTCTTGGACAAGGGTCTTCAACCTTGGCAAATTTAAGACTTGTGGACTTCAACTCCCAGAATTCCTGAGCTAACATGACTGGAGGAGGAATTCTGGGAGTTGAAGTCCACAAGTCTTAAAGCTGTTAAGTTAGAAGACCCCTAGTCTTGGATGTTCTTTGGTTGGGCTGTTTACTATTAGCTTGTTTGACAGTTCCTCAACTGAGGTATTGTTTACTTCTTGATTGTTGGTCTGATGCTACAAATATTCTCCTTTACAGATTGTCTCCTTCATATCCATAACTATTTTATAATATCAACAGGCATTAAAGGAAAGAGGGGATTGTATCTATCTCTCCCCCCCCCCACTTAATTTTACCTTAATTTTTCAGAACTCAGATCCAATAAATCTCTTCCCAGAATATTTCCAGGTTGCCAGAACAAAGAGGGAGTCAAGCTATTCTCCAAAGCACCTGAAGGCAGGAGAAGAAGCAATGGATGGAAACTAATCTTATACTTATTATCTTGTAAACAATTGGCAAATCAAATAAATAAATAAATAAATAAATAATCAGGGAGAGAAGCAACCTTTAGAACTAAGGAGAAATTTCCTGACAGTTAGAACAATTAATCAGTGGAACAACTTGACTCCAGAAGTTGTGAATGCTTCATCATTGGAGGTTTTTAAGAAAAGATTGGACAACCAATTGTCTGAAATGGCATAGGGTTTTCTGCCTGAGCAACTCTGTTCTGTTCTGTTCTGTTCTGTTCTGATCTGCTCCATTCCACTCTGTTCTGTTCTGTTCTGCTCTGCTCTGCTCCGCTCCGCCCCACCCTACCCTACCCTACCCTACCCTACTCTACTCTATTCTAATATGATCATTTGGTTGAATGACAAGTCCCAACCTTTTTGGATTGAAGACATCATCTATACTGACTGACTCATCCCAAGGAGAACAGGAGAGCTCCTTCCCTAGACTTGATGTTTTCTCCAATATCATGTGGGCCCTTTTAACCTTTTATCAGAGGACGTACAGTCAGAATTTGGAAGTCTGTGCCTATGGAATAAGTTTCTGACCCTTGTTGTTTGTTTTTGTCAATTTACCTGGGAGAAAAATGGAGGCTACTTTTGGCTGCCTGTCAGAAGGTAAAGATGACTTAGGGAACAGATGTTTATTTTGGCAAAGTCATGTGGCACTTAAGCGAACGTTTCTCTATCTATGTGCCATGAAAATCTCTTTTCTCTGAATGTCTGCACAGAGCTGTTCAGATGCCCTTTCTGTCTTTTATACTCTTCCACCCCCTCCCAACTCTCTCACTCATCATTTTTCAGACTGCAAACTCTATGAATTCTACATTGTGGTGGTGCTATATCAATACTAAACACTTGAGACCAAACTAATGGTAGGCAGTCTTCATTTGCCACAGATTTCCTTTTTCCCACTTTTTAAATAAATTCTGATTAATCTGGAAAAGCCAAATTTCCCTCCTGCAGATAAGATGTTGTTCTTCACATTCTCTATACTTTGGAAATTAAGATCATACAAAAGATGACATGAGGTATGGGATGAGAGAGAGAGAGAGAGAGAGAGAATGAATTTGGGCTTGATAGCATTGTATGAAACTGGTCTATTCTATGTTGCTAGGATACCATTTTGGTGGTCATTTGCCTTGAGAATGGCTATCGCTTGCCAGGCTGACAGATGTAATACAGCTTTTAGTTATTCTTAATGGTCAGACTAGGAGAAGTTTCTATTTGTGTGAGGAAAGATAGATGAGAGAGAGAGAGAGAAGGGGACGGAGGGAGGGAGGGAGAGAGAGAGGGAGGGACAGAGGGAGGGAGGGACAGAGGGAGAGACAGAGATGATAAACAGACAGGTAGACAGATATAGAAAGATGATAGATGATAGAAAGAGCTGTGTGGCACAGGGTTTAGAATGCAATATTTCAGGCTAAATCTTCCAACTGCCAGCAGTTTGATTCCCACCAGCTCATGAATGACCCAGCCTTCTATCCTTCTGAGGTTGGAAAAATGAAGACCCAGATTGTTGGGGACAAGATGTTGACTCTGTAAACTGCTTAGAGAGGATTGTAAAGCACTGTGAAGCATTATATAGGTCTAAGTGCTATTACTATTGCTATTGTTATTGCATGATAGATGATGATAGATAGACAGACAGTAACAGACAGATAGGAAGGAAGGAATCAAGGGAATTTACAGGTACTTTAACTTAAGTCTCTTGTGAGAGCATAGCAATTCCAAACTTATGACATATTTGACCCCACCCTTAGCCTCAGCCTTGTCATCTCTACCCAGCCACAGATGTCCACAATAAGATGAGTTTGACATGCTAGCTTCTGGGATTTACTTATTTGTTTTCAATAGGTATATAGTTTAATGTTATGAACTGCTTTGGTTCAATTGGTCTTTTGTTTGCTATTTACTTCCTTTTCAAAGATTCTGAAGATACAGACAATGGTTGCCATCCTCTAGTCATCTGTACTTCACCAGTTCTTCAAGTTAACACATAAGGGTTTTTGGCAAGTCCTCACTTATTCCCTCCAGTACTCAAGAATGCAATTCATCTGATTCTAGAAATTGGAATTCATTCAGAGTAAAGAGCTATTCCCTATGCAAGTTTCTAACAGCTTCAAACTTCATTTCTACCCCTTCATCCTACTTTTCATAATAGCCTGGTGGAGAAAAAGACACCAAAATAGTAAATCTGTCTCTTCTTTGATAGCTATTGGCATTTTGCTGTCATCACTAACCAGCTGGTGTAATGACTTTTTTTTTAATCAATCCTGAACATAATGAAAAAAAAATTTTTTTTTTCTGGATTATTCTTAGCCTCTTTCACTCAAGAGTGCGAAAGCTTTCGGTTTTCCGAGCAGGATAAGGAAGCAATGTAAAAATGCCAAAATTAGGTTTGATGTCAACAGCCATGTGTTCTGTTGTTCAGATTCAGCCTTAAATGCAGTTGCCAGTGTGAGGTGAAGAGCCAAAGTTGTAGGGGTGGAGTAAAGTTGCTGCCAGTGTGATCACACATCAGGCATGTTCTGAGGGAGGGAAAAAAAAGTTTGGAGAACAGGATTTGGCACAAGGGAAATGTGAGGATGGAAACAGTGAAGGGCATATGCATACACAGCTGTTTTGACATGAAGAGAATCTTCGCAATATCACATTTAACACAAATCATTGCTCTAATCTCATCAAAATGTTCCTACTATTATGGATGGATGTTTGGATGGATGGATATACAGACATCTCAATGTATTCTAGATGGATGATAGAAAGGAAGATAGGAAGGAATATCGAGATAGATTATAGTAGATAGATAGATAGATAGATAGATAGATAGATAGATAGATAGATAGATAGATAGATAGATAGATGAGATAGATGATGATAGATGGATGGATGGATGGATGGATGGATGGATGGATGGATGGATGGATGGATAGATAGATAGATAGATAGATAGATAGATAGATAGATAGATAGATAGATAGATAGATAGACGGATGGATGGATGGACGGACGGACCAACATTAGATAACCAAATCTATTTCTTGCTAAAGTTACCACTTTAGCAAGCAGAAAAGAGTAACAAAGAAAATTAGAGGGCTGGTGACAAAAGCATATGAACAATGGGTTGGGTTTGTCTAGTCTACTGAAATGAAGGACTACAGATGACATGATAGTAGTTTTCCAATATTCAAGACACTGCCACAAAAAGGAGGGGATCGACCTATTTATCAAGGTACCAGAAGGCAAGATAAGAAACAACAAATAGAAACTAATCACAGAAAGAAGCAACTTAGAAATAAAGAGGCATTTCCTAGCAGGGAGAACAATTAACCAGTGAAATGGCTTGCCTAGGTGCATTTAAAATATGTTCATCATTTCCAATTTGCCAACTGACAAGATCAGTTGGCAAACACGTTTTCTTGTTTTCAAAAAAAAAAAAATTGTGCATGAAAGAGTTTGATGTGGACATTTTGGCAAGAACAGCTTCTGGTAATGGCAGAACATTCCCTGTGAAGATAGATGTCTCCACCAGGACCATAGAATTGCAGCAAAGTCTTCTTAAGGGCTGTTTTCTTTTTTAATTAAAACTCTTGTTTCCACATTGAAAAATGTTTGATTGCTTCCCAATGATTGTGAGGTACGGGTGATCAACAACATATTTAATGGGCCGTGCATCACCTCTCTTAATAAACTGATATTTCTAATACCATGAGCAAAATCTTAATCTTTGTATCATCATGATAATTTCTTTTCATTTCTTTAATGATAGCACTAGTAAGCCTTTGTTCATTAAAAAAAAATAGAGGAAATTAGTAATTTAAGCTTTTCCTCTGTATCAAAAGAACACAAATGGGCAGTGGGGCAATTAAGAGAAGCTTAATTGGCAGGAAATTGGCTTTTCATCACTGATCCTATGGCCTCACCCTCCAGGAAGCAATTTAACCTACCAGGAAAATAGTTTTAATTCAAGGGAACTGGGAGCCATCGCTGAATAGAAGGTACTTACATGTAAAACATAATGAAATCTTGGCCACATAGAAGAATATTTTTGGATAATGTTGCAATATATCAAAAATTAGCGTGGAACAATTTGTGTGAATTTGTCAAGCAAAATGATGGAAAAAGCTATCTTTGCAATGTTTAATACTCTACATAAAGAGAAACCTAGAATCAGAAGGTACTGATCAGTTCTGGAGAACCGGTAGAGGAAATTTTGAATAGATTGGAGAACAGCAAATGTCACCTCTGGCTGGCCCCACCCCATCTCTTCTCTGCCTCCCGAGTCCCAGCTGATTGGCTGTGTCTTTTTTTGTTGCCCTACACAGGAAAATGGAGTTGGAAAGCAGGATACTGGGGTGGGGAGGGAAGGGGGATTTTGCAGTAACCTTCCCCCTGGAATGGGATGGGAATGAAGATTTTACAGTATTCTTCCCTTGCCATGCCAACCAAGCCTCACCATGCCCACCAAGCCATGCCCACAGAACCACTAGTAAAAATAATAATAATCCCACCACTGCCTAGAATCAAGATGTTTCTTTTATGAGCTTTCTTCTGTCCTCACTTAAATTATTCATGGATGTCCCCAACGTGCTTCTTTAAAAGGCAACTGGACTTCCTTCGTTGTTGTTTTTTTGCCTGAAAACATTTTGCTTCTCATTCAAGAAGCTTTTTCAGAATTCCAGAACTATTAGAAGCAAAATGTTTTCCAGGAAAAAAAACCCCAGAAAGTCCAGTTGCCTTTTGGAAAGCATCTTTGGGACAACTACAACTTGGATGATTGAGAATCTCCACAGACATCTACTCATTCACTCATCTACTACACTGAGAGCATATACACCAAAGACAAATTCCTTGTGTCCAATCACACTTGGCCAATAAATCTCTCTCTCTCTCTCCCTGTCTCTATCTCTCCCTCCCTCCTCCCCCCTCTCTCTCTTTATCTATCTTGGATACCCCATGAGGTTTGAAATTTGAATTTTCACTGAGACCACAATTTATCTGGGCTCAATTTCCATCTCTCTCTCTCTCTCTGTGTGTGTGTGTGTGTGTGTGTGTGTGTGTGTGTGTGTGTGTGTGTGTGTGTGTTCCAGCATAACTCTGGAATGCCTTGAGCAATTTCAACCAAACTTGGTACACAGATGACTTACCCTCTGGAAAAAAATTCTGTGAGGGTAAGACACCTCTGTGCATGTTTTAAAATGGCTTCTACTGGTTTAATGGTTTAAACTCAATGATAAAAAGGAAAAGGATAATAGCTAAACTAATCAAACAAAATGCTGATATAATATGCCTACAAGAAACTCATATAAAGAAAACAGATGAAAAATACCTAGAATGTCCGAAATTAGGGAAGCTATTTACCGCACGAGCAGACATGGGGAAAAGGAAAGGGATTGCAATATATGTTAAAGAGGATTTGAAAGCAGATTTAATATGGTCGGATTCTGAGGGAAGAACTCTGGTTTTGCAGATCTGGATTAATACCATCCCAATTCTCTTAGTGGTAATCTATGCCCCGAACGGAGATCAAAAAGAGTTTTTTAAGCATCTTTATGGAAAAATAGTAGGACTGGAAAAAAGAAATATTTGTATCATAGGAGACTTTAATTCTATTGCTGATTATCAAAAAGACCACAGTAATGGGGGGAAGAACAAAGGGGGAAAAAGAGAGCTTCCCAAGATATGTATGGAAATGATGAAGGAGTTAAATTTGATTGATACATGGAGAAGATCACATCCCAAGAAAACACAATTTACATTCTATTCAAATCCTCATCAAATATGGACACGAATTGATATGGCATGGATGAATGGGGAAATAGCAAATGAGATAAAAGGGATTGAAATTTTACCTAATGAATGGGCAGATCACAATCCAATTCAGATAATATGGAAGAGTAGGGAAAAACCCAAGAAAAGATGGACATTAAATACTCAGTTAATAAGAGAAAAAGAATACACCAACAAACTCAAGGAGGAATTAAATTATTTCTTAAAGGAAAGTGATAATGGAGCAACTATGAAACAAAACATTTGGGATACAATGAAGGCAGTAATAAGAGGTATAACAATCTCTTATAACGCCAAGAGGAATAAGGAAAAATACGCCCAGCAAAACAAATTAGAACAAAAAAATAAGGAATTAGAAACTCAATTACAGAGTACCCCAAAGGATTAAAAATTGCAAAATCAGATAATAATAACTAAACATAAACTGAATTTAATTGAACAAGAGAGAATGATTATAAATTTGAATACAAGTAGACAAACTTATTTTGAGCATGCTAATAAGCCAGGGAGATGGCTATCATATAGACTAAAAAAAAGGAAAGAAAAAAGATTGATATACCAGCTAATAGATGGAAAGGGGGATATACAACAGGAGATAGAACAGAAAAAAGAAATTGCCCATAAGTATTTTGAAGATTTATATAAAAAGGAAGAAGTTAACGAAGATAGAATAAGAAACTATTTAGATGAAGTGAAGGATAAAGCAATTGGGGAAGAAATGGAAAAATTATTAAACAAAGACATTACTTGGTTTGAATTGAAATCAGCATTAGAGAACCAGAAAAACAATAAATCCCCGGGACCAGGTGGGATTCCAGGGGAGCTGTACAAGGCAATAGCAGAACAAATAGGACCTCTTATGGTGGAAGTTTTTAATGACGTCTTATTGGCAGCCAGGATGCCAAACTCATGGAGGGGAGCATTGATTTCGCTGATCCTGAAGGAGGATTCAGATCCCCGATATATACATAATTATAGGCCGATTTCACTGTTAAATACTGATTACAAAATATTCACTTCTATTATAGCAAGTAGACTAAAAAGAATGTTAAATGAGCATATATATGAAGATCAAAATGGATTTCTCCCGACCAGACAAATCAGGAACAACTTAAGAATAGTACTAGATGTCTTAGAATTTTATGAAGCCCACCCTGAAAAACAAATTGCACTTATGTTTTTAGATGCAGAGAAGGCCTTCGATAATTTAAATTGGCAATTTTTAATCCAAAAAATTATAATATGAATTTAGGCACCAAATTTGAAAATATTGTAACAACCATTTATGATACACAACAGGCTAATATTATAATAAACGGGGAATATACCCGCCCAATAAAAATAGAAAAAGGAGTCAGACAGGGCTGCTCACTCTCACCCCTGCTCTTCATATTATCATTAGAAGCATTACTAATGCGAATTAGACAGAACCCAGACATAAAAGGATTAAAGGTTAAGAAAGAAGAATATAAGTTGCAAGCGTTTGCGGATGATATGATTTTTTTCATTGAGGAACCAATAGAAAGAGGACAAAAATTGATGAATGAATTAGAACAATTTGGAGCAGTAGCAGGACTTAAAATTAATAGGAAGAAAACAAAATTAATGACTAAAAATTAACAGAAAAACAGAAAATAGAACTAGAAGAAGTTATGGGAATACAAGTGATAAAGAAAGTTAAATATTTAGGAATATGGTTGACAGCACATTGTAAGACACTTAAGGAAAATAATTATGATAAATTGATGCAACAGGTAAAGAAGGATTTAGAAACATGGGGCAAGCTGCAACTTTCATTATTAGGCAGGATTGCTGCTATTAAAATGAATATTCTTCCAAAATTCCTATATATATTTCAGACGATCAAAGATCCCAATCAAAGTACACAATTTTTTTTTGAAGAACTTAATAAAATAACTGTAAAATTTATCTGGCAAGGGAAAAAAAAACCTAGAATATATTTAAAGGCAATGCAGGATATGAAGAGCAGGGGAGGGCTGGCACTTCCAAATTGGGAGTTGTATTATAGTGCAGCCTCTTTAGTATGGTTGAAGGAATGGGTGAATTTAACCAATAAGAGAATATTATTCTTAGAAGGCCGTGACTTGCAAAGGGGGTGGCATGCTTTTTTATGGGATGTAGGGAAAACTAGGCAGAAATATTTTCACAGACACCTAATCAGAGCCTCATTATTAACTAATTGGAAGAAAATACGGAAAAAAACACTATTTAAAAATACCAATTTGGATTTCAACAATGGAGGCGATGATTCCCCCAAATAATCTGGATATCACTAAAATGATTAAATATAAGGTTCTATTGGATACACAAGGAAATTTGAAATTGTGGCAAGAACTTCAATAAACTCCAGCAATTAGATAAAATTTTATTAGGATCAGGCAAAAAAATATATATAACAAAATTTTATAATTATTTATTAGAAGTAGAATTAGAAGAAGAAATTGTAAAAGGGAACATGATAGCCTGGAGTAGGAATATAGGACGTAGCATCACCATAACAGAATGGGAAAAGGTCTGGGGTAGAAATAATAAAATTACAAAATCGGTAGAATAGAAAGAAAACGCCTATAAAATGTTTCACAGATGGCACCTTCCTCCTTCGAGATTAGCGAAGATGCACCCCAATATGAGTCCGAATTGCTGGAAATGCAAAAAAAAAAAAAAAAAAAAGAGGGAACTTTTTTCCATATGTGGTGATCCTGTACAGAAGCTGAAAAATATTGGCAGAAAATTAGAAATTGGCTGGAAGAAATGACAAGAGAACAGATCGAATTCAAACCAGAGTCCTTTCTGTTAGGAATCTTTGATAAACAAACATAAAAAAAGTGAAATATATAATAATACACATTTTGACAGTGGCCAGATTGGCTTTTGCACAATGTTGGAAGCAGCCTCATGTTCCATCAGAGGAGATGATCATTCAAAAAATTTCAAGTTATGCAGAAATGGACAAATTAACTTTGGCATTAAAAAATAAAGACACTTCAATATGCTACAACAGCTGGAACTGCTGGTACAAATGGATAGACCAAAGATAGACTTCACACTAAAAGGCAAAAGAGGATAGGATAAATCCACAGTAGTGATACACAGATATATGTAAGGATTAGGTGTGTGTATATGGCAATAAAATAAGGATAAAAAAGAGGTCTTACAAACTGTTGAAGATGAGAATGTTTTTAATTGTTTTCTATTTTTTTCTTTCTATTTTCTTCTCCCTTTCTTCTTTTTTTCTCTTTCATTTATGTATGTGTTGTTGGTTTGTTTTAATTGTAAAATCAATAAAATCTATTTAAAAAAAAACAATAGAAATGCAAACTTTTCCTTCTGATGAATAATTTGCTCTAGATTAATATATTGGTGCAGCGGCAAATGCAAAAGCCAGTGACCGCTCATGGTTATTTACCTAATGGAATACAACTGTGTGCTGTGTGTCTTGTCTCAAAATAATTGGCTCATTAACTTGAAGCATATCATTAACCAATAGGATTATTAAGGTCAAATGCCAAAAAGAGATAAGTATGTTGGGTTCGTGCTTTATTTATTTTTCTCTTCCACAAGCAGGTATGTGTGATGTTGAATACCCAGCCTCACCAGGAACTCAGCATGAGGGCTGCTAGAGATGAGAGAAAAACTGCAGAGTAGGATTTAGTAATGTATGTTAGGGTAAAAAAAAAAACATTTTATATCATGTGTGGGTTTGAAGAAACAGAACTTGTGAGGATATTCGGTTTGCTAATTTTTCTGTTGCTCTTGGATTAATCGGAGTGGGATTGGATTTTTTTAATATCAGGACCTCTTGCTGGTTGGATGATGAAGCTGAGAATATGAAAAACAAAAAGTCCCGCTAAAACAAAAACTTTCAAACACACACACACACACACACACACACTCACACACACACATTATGAGTTTCTGAATAAACAAGAGCTTCAAAAGTGTTTAACAATTCAGTAACCATTTAAAAACATTTTTCACTGCCAATGAAAAAATTCTGACAGAAGAGGAGGTGATAAAGAAAATAATGGAATGTGCAGAGATCAGTAGATTGACAATGGCAATTAGAGAGCAAGAAGAAAAATAATATCATAAAATATGGGATTTATTTTATCAATGGCTAGATAGAAAAATGAAATACTGTATATTATAATATAAATATAATACAATATTAAGTATAATCCAATAGTAATGATCTGTTATAATTGAATATTATAGAAGGAATTATAATATGAATTAGAACTTGTAAAAATTGAAGTTGGCTCGAAAAGAATAATGTGAATTCGCAATTAAAGTCTAACGATGATGTAATAATAATATAATATGACATGAAAAGTTGATTAATATAATATGAATATAAATTTAAACTCAAGAGGGAAAGACTATGGATATTGTGCACAAGAAATATGTACCAACCGACACACTCTACAACTGAAAGAAGGTTTTATTTGTTGTCTTATGTTTGTGTTTGTTGTTAAAAATAAAAAAAATAAATGGAAAAAAAAACACAAAACCCAACAACCATTTTTCACTGCCAACTGAACGGCATCAAACTAGATTTCATAAAATCTTCCCATGACATGGATTTCCATAACATGCAGTATTCATAAAGGAAGCTTGTCTTCTTTCTAGAATAGATAGAGCAGAGAAGAGAAGAACAGAACTGAACAAAATAGAATAGCAGAGTTGGAAGGGACCTTGGAGGTCTTCTAGTCCAACCCCCTGCCTAGTCAGGAAACCCTACACCACTTCATATAAATGGTTGTCCAACATCTTCTTAAAAACTTCCAGTGTTGGAGCATTCACAACCTCTGGAGGCAAGTTGTTCCACTGATTAGTTGTTCTAACTAGTTGACCTCATGGGATCTTTTGAGATCTGGGGGGAACCAACGTTGCTCTTTAACTGCCTTTATATTTAATCACTTGTTGAAAAACTGCGGAGATAATCCGAAAAGTGTATTCTCTGCCTCCGATGAAAGAGTGCAGCAATAGGAAATTCTCCATTCCACTGTCACCCACATAAATTCACCAGGGCCATCTAGTGGCCAGAAAAAGCAGTTATACTTCCCCTGCAGCTTTTATGTAGCATTCAATTGTTCTGGTAGCCATTTCTGTTGTTAGATGCTTTGTACTTCAAATTAGAGAACAACACTTTCATTATAAAAATAAAACAAATGACTCAAGCCATGGACTATTTATAGCGGAAGAACTATCTATTCATACCCACTCACACCCACACATACAAACAGCCACATAAGAATATAAAAAACCTTAGTATCCCTCAACCGCAACGAACTCTGAGTGATCAGTAGTATAAAAAGTAATCCCTCCCACTAACAAAAGCAATTGATGATTAAGAGATTGGACTCTAAAACTATGTAGAAATTGTTTAGGTCTTTAAGTTTTCCTTATTTCTTTTGTTACAATGCATATTAAACATCTGGCATTGCAAAAACCAAACGCTGGGGAACACTAGACTTAGTTGAATGTATTCATTATATACAGTCACCACCATTATCAGTTGACTTCCAGGACTGTCTTCTGCCACTAAATGTGGCCCACCAGCTTTAGTAGCCATGTTACTAAGATCACACCTAGAATACTGCATCCAGTTTTGATCACCACAGCATAAAGAAGAGACTCTGGAAAGAGTGCAGAGAAGAGCAAGCAAGATGATGAGAGGACTGGAGGCTAAAACATACGATGGATGGTTGTAGGAAGTGGGCTTGGCTAGTCTAGTGAAGAGAAGGAGCAGGGGAGACAGGACAGCAGTCTTCCAATACTTGAGGGTCTGCCATAGAGAGGAGGAGGAGGTCAAGCTATTTTCTAAAGCACCCGAAGGCCAGACAAGGAATAATGGATGGAAACTGAACAAGGAGAGATTCAACCTGGACATAAGGAGAAATTTTCTGACAGTGAGAGCAATCAACCCATGGAACAGAAGTTTCCCTCAGAAGTTGTGGAAGTGTCATCACTTGAGACTTTCAAGAAGAGACTGGGCTGCCATCTGTCAGAAATGGTGTAGGGTCTCCTGCTTGGTCATGGGGTTGGACTAGATGACCTACAAGGTACCTTCCTGTTAATCTGTATCTGAATCACTAATTATATATTATCCCCAGTATGAATTACTGTGAAGCATTGTAAACAGTCAAGCTTCACTGCCATAATGGTGAAATCAAAGTTCCATACACCACACACATTGGAAACAGGCACCCCTGGTGGCCTCAACGTACCATAAGGTCCTTTCTAGCTATTTTGCCTTGCTATGCTTTGCTGCTAGCGTTGGCCATTTTAATCTTATTTTCCTTTGTAAACTGAGTCAAGTTATCCAACTATTAAACACACCGTTTGATTAATCACAATATAATAGTTCAGGGGTTCATCCAGTGTATAATCCAGATCGATCCAGGCCTTCCAAATTTAAAGGAGCACCTTCCTAGACTCCATTTCATTTTTTGCGGGCTTCTGTCATGGTGGCTCTGAAGAGAAGAGATATTGACTGGTCAATAGCAATAACAATAACACTTAAGACTTATATACTGCTTCACAGCGCCTTACAGTCCTCTTTAAGCAATTTACAGAGTCAGCCTCTTGCCCCCAACAATTTGGGTCCTCATTTTACCCACCTCAGAAGGGTGGAAGACTGAGCCAACCTTGAGCCTGGTGAGATTTGAACTGCCAAATTTCAGTCAGCAGGCAGTCAGCAGAAGTAGCCTGCAGTACTGCATTCTAACCACTGCGCCACCGCAGCTCAATAGAGTCAGTGTGAGAAATCTATCACAGCAATGAAACCTCGAAAGTCTTCCTTTGCGCTGGATTTGCACTGCATTGGTCAACAAGCAGACCACTTTCTTCCCAAGATTGTAACTGCTCATTTAAAGGCAGAATTCAATGTTGACTCTTGAAAAAGTTTGCCACCTTGCCTTTAATTGAAGGAGATAACAATTTTGCTTATGCTGCATAGAAGCATAATATTGTTATCTGGTGCCATCTGTCACCTTTTTTTGAAATATTTAGAGCAAGTGTTTTTTTGAGGAGATGCACTTGATGGAGCACCCAGACATGGAGAAAAAAAAATTGCTGTATAGACTGTAAAAGGCTAATTGCACTGACAGTAATTAGCTGAGTTCCTGTACAGCCAAAAAGAGGTCAGACAATTGTTATAGAAGCTGTATAAACAATTTGGAGCATCACTTCATTTCTTTGAAGTCAAGCCTCAACCTCTGGCTGCACTTTTGAAGATGTAGCATGATACATTTTTGGTAGTCCTTCAGAGTAGTTTAGGGAACTGGCAAAACCCACCTCTGACTGGCCTTGCCCCCATCTATTCTCTGACTTCCGAGTCCCAGCTGATCAGCTGGGTCTTCTTTGGTTGCCCTGCACAGGAAAACGAAGTTGGAAAGCAGGTTCATGGGGTGGGGAGGGAATGAGATTTTGCAATAACCACCCCTGGAGTAGGATGAGAATGGAGATTTTACAGTATGCTCCCCTTGCCATGCCCGCCAAGCCACGCCCACTAAGCTACACCCACAGAACTGATAGTAATTTTTTTTGAATCCCACCACTGAATTGCAATAGTACTTAGACATATATACTGCATCATAGTGCTTTACAACCCTTTCTAAGCAGTTTAGAGAGTCAGCCTCTTTTTCCAAACAATCTGAATCAACCTTGGAAGGACAGAAGACTGAGTCAACCCTGAGCCAGCCAGGATCAAAATGTCGGCAGTTGGCAGAATTAGCCTGTAATGCTGCATTCTAACCAATATAGCACCACGGCTCTCTAATGTAAATATAGTCACAAAGTCTCTTTATATGTTTAAATAAAGAGAACCTTTTTGTACCATGCAATCAAAAACTGCTGAGTTCTTCAAATTCACTATTACAACTACTACAAGTTCTTCATGTTCACTTTTGGGGGAATCATAGATATTCACAAATTGGGATAGGGTTTCCAGTTGAGCTGCTATAGTACCAGCTCCACAGAACTTCAAAAGGACCTTTACTGAATCTTGGATCAAAGTTCCACACAAAGTATATATTAAGATACAGTATAGTCTAATTCTGTGGAGATAAACGAATACAGGATTAGTATGGTTTGTTTGTCTGTGACAATAAACTCACTGATACCATCAATCATGGTATATTCCTGGATTGCCTGAACTGTTTCATTCATGCAGCTCAGAAAAATCCTGCAGATCTGAGATGGATTCACAGCATTTCTTCGTCGCAGCCTCCTAACTTTCTTCACAAAATTATGTTGGCTCCCTTTTTATGAGCCTTTCTTAATGGGAAATAATGAATTTCTTCCAAAGAGCATTTGCAGCTGAAAGAATAATCTGGGGAAAAATTAATTCCTTCCTTCCTTCCTTCCTTCCTTCCTTCCTTCCTTCCTTCCTTCCTTCCTTCCTTCCTCCCTTTCCTTCCCTCCTTCCCTCCTTCCCTCTTTCTTTCTTTTCCTTCCTTCCTTCCTTCCTTCCTTCCTTCCTTCCTTCCTTCCTTCCTTCCTTCCTTCCTTCCTTCCTTCCTTCCTTCCTTCCTTTCTTTCACCTTCCCTTTCATTTTTTTCTATCTTGACCATGAAAAGGCATCTTAGATCCCACTAGATGGCAAATTATCATTATTTATTATGGTTTGTTGCATCGTCAACCTGATATTTGGACTGGATTTGGCATTTTATCCATCTATCAAATTCTTCCCAAGGACTTGGAATAAACGGATATCATTTGATGTGTTAAAAGCATTGTCACAGGCTATAAACTGCTCCAAATATAGCTGTGTGTTGCAATTAATTGATGGCAATCATTATTATTATTATTCGGTAGCGGTGATTTTTGTTAATGTTTTGTTATTAGGACAATAATGTCAGAATGAATGTTAATATAAAATACCAGATGCGAATGAGCTGGGCCTACAGACGAGGTTAAGGCTAGTTATATTCATGTATATGTGTGAGCATTTATTTATTTCAAGATTAATAGTAGACAAAGGTTGCTTGTGAAGATAACATTAATTGACTTGGTTAGCATTAGGCTTTAGACAAAGAAGAAAAGGTTTTGTACATCTGATATCTCACCTTAATTGAATCACAAAGATCTAATGCAGTGACCTTGAACAATGTCTATGAGTGAAACTATCTTTATTCATACTCATGCATACATCCAGTTTTTTATAGAAACAATCACAATGTCAACCCTTAAGCTGGCCTGACTGAGGCCATTTTGAGACTTCAGTGCTGACATACCAGAGAAGACGGGTAGGGAGGGAGGAATAAAGATAGTTGGGGTGGTGTAGCTAAAACAAAATACTTTCTCTTGGGAAACAAGGAGTTCCCTTCAGGTGCTCAGAAGGAGGGGACTGAAGTCATCTAGCAACTGGACAGTATCCTGATTGGACCATGTGACTGTTTTGAGAAAGGGACAAACTTTCACTTTTAATTATGTGAAAACTGTGGGAATATTCAGAGTTGGTTTTCACCAGCCTGTGCCAATATGACATATCCAGTAAACCTATTCTTTGAGTTTGGTGTGATTAACCTTGAGGTTGTATCTATTGTGTGCTCTTGTGTTGTTATGGTTGAAGCTGAAGTATTCATTGACAGGTAGGACATTGCAATGTATGATTTTATATACTATACTTAGATCGGAGTTCTAGGTTGAAGTGTGTGTGCCACGGGTGGCATGCAGAGCCATTTGTGCGGGCACGCGATCCCCAGCCAAACTTACCTGTACTGTGTGTGCCTCCCAGCTGATTTTCGGCCTAGTTTGAGGGCTTTTTTAGCCTCCCAAGGCTTGAGGGAAGCCTCTGCAGCCTCAGAAAGCTGAAAAATGGGCCTCCCAGAAATACCGGAAGTGCCCATTTTCAGCCTCCAGAGGGTCTCTGGAGTCCAGGAGAGGCCGTTTTTATCTTCCTGGGGGCTCGAGGGAAGCCTCTGCAGCCTTTGGAGGCCGAAAAATGGGCCCTTTTCGGCACTTCCAGTATTTCTAGCTATCGCGCAAGTGTGTGCTTTTGGCACACCACAACAAAAAGGTTCGCCATCACTGACCTATAGTTTATTGTGTTAAATTATTTCTTTACTTTATCATAGAGATAGTGGGATGGGAAAGGGGAATGCACAGACTGTAATTTGCATGAACAAATACATTAGTTTTATTTTTGTATGACCAGAAATAGAAAGAAGCGGTCACAATGACATAATGGCCATTTCTTTGAGGATTAATTAAAAACATGTGATAAAAGCCGGCATTATAACTTTATATCAATGCCAAAAGCAAAAGGGATCAAAAGGAGAATAAGAAAACACCTTCTCTTTCCTTGCGAGTAGAGAACTGTTGTTTATGTGTCACAAGGGGGAAATCTTGATGTGTTTTAGGGCTTGTCCCTGTAATATTATTTTCATGAACGGAGCACAAAATTGACTTCTCTTTTGCTTTGCTTTGTTGCAAATCCATGATGAGATGTTCAGCCTTGCTTGTCTCCACAGGTTCCGATCATGGCTACATATTGGTTGGCTTGAAAACTGCTTAAAATGCAACTGGGATTCTAAACCAAAAAAAAAATGCATTAATGTATGTGTTGGAGGATGGAGACATTTCGCTCTCTCTGTAGACTGCCTGTTGAAATGCAATTCAGCTGCTCAAGATAATGCAGAGAGCCTCAGTCATGACTGTTAACAAGGCCAGCTTTGCCTTCAAAATGTTTTCCCAAGTAGACGCTGTTCAGCAGAGTCTTTTTGAATAAGCATGAATTGTGCACAGTGATTCCAAGACACAGGTCTATAGGGAACACTACTCCTTAGTTGCAAAGCCATTCAGTGCTTTTGAGTCTAAAACAAGGGAGTGGGGGAAGGAATGGAAACCTCCACCTTTCAGAATCGAAGGATGCTAGACCTTTGGGGAGAGTGGAATCATCAAAAGGAAATTCAGATGGGTTGCTCGGTTTAGACATGTGGAGATGGGGGAAAAGTGTTTGTCTCCAGAATTTCCATTCATATCAAGAGTTTGTAAATGGATAGGGTTGTATCCACATTGTAAACAACATTTAAAAGAGAATAGAAAGGAGGTGCAAAGAAAGAGGAAACAGGGAGAAGAAAGAGTATGATGGCAATTGCTCAATGAAAAGAAGGACAGAAGTCACAATTCTATATCTTTTTCCTTTTCACATTTTCCCCTTTTATATTTTCTTAACTCTTTTATATATGTGTGTGTGTGTATATGTCTGTCTGTCTGTCTGTCTGTATGTATGTATGTATGTATGTATGTACCTATGTATGTATCTACGTATATACAAGGGAAGCGGTGGCTCAGGGGCTAAGATGCTGAACTTATCAATCAGAAAAGTCGGCAGTTCAGCGGTTCAAATCCCTAGCACTGCATAATGGAGTGAGCTCCTGCTACTTGTCCCAGCTTCTGCCAACCTAGCAGTTTGAAAGCATGTAAAAAGGCAAGTAGAAAAATAGGGACCACCTTTGGTGGGAAGGTAACAGCATTTCGTGTGCCTTCGGCATTTAGTCATGCCGGCCACATGACCACGGAGACATCTTCTGTCTGAAAACAAAGATGTCTTCTGGCTCTTTGGCTTTGTAATGGAGATGAGCACCGCCCCCTAGAACTGGAAATGACTAGCACACATATGTGTGAGGGGAACCTTTACCTTTATCTTATATGTATATACACACGTGTGTATACATATGTATGTATATATATATGTATGTATATGTATATATATATATATATATATTTATTTTCTTAAGTTTTTTGCGGTACTTACATGTATGGTATTCAGCTTTGTTCGGGTATTTTCCCATGTCATTGTAGTTGTGCTTTTAAAGTTGTACAGCGTTTCGCAGAATCTCATCTGCCATCATCAGGCTTCTGTATTGTGTTAGTCTGTGTACAGAATACAGAAGCCTGATGATGGCAGATGAGATTCTGCCAAACGTTGCTACAACTTTAAAAGCACAACTACAATGATGTGGGAAAATACCCGAACAAAGCTGAATACCATACATATAAATACCGCAAAAACTTAAGAAAACATTATATATATATAATGTTATATATATTGTTATATATATATTGTTATATATATATATATATATATATATATATATATGTGCATGCATGTATACATACACATATATAGCAATAATAATAGCACTTAGACTTATATACCACTTACAGTGCTTTACAGCCCTCTCTAAGCAGTTTACAGAGTCAGCATATTGCCCCCAAATAATCTGGGTCCTCATTTTACCCACTTCAGAAGGATGGAAGACTGAGTCAACCTTGTACCTGGTGAGATTTGAACTACCAAATTCCAGGCAGCCAGCAGGCAGCAGAAGTAGCCAGATAGATATTTCTTCCCACAGTAGGATATGAATAAATACAAATCAAGAACAATGAAAACATGACATTGTCTTTCAATATCCAACTTTCCACCCCAGTATTTGTGGCTGCAGCCCTTCCTTTATACAACTGAGAATGTAAAACTCAGTAAATTTTTATTTAAGCAAACTCTTAATCCAATCGAAAATCATGGAGGAGAAACCTGTCAATGGGTAATAATCACAGTGGCTATAATTTACCTCCAACAAATCTCTGGATACCAATTGCTGAAGAGCTGCATTACTTTCATATCCTAGTTGTAATCTTTCTCTAGCCTAAATAGGCCTTTGGCTTGATCAAGTTTGGTTTGCCTAAAACTCTCTGAGGAATACACTTAGCATTTCAAGAGTTTGCACTTGTGAAAAATTGATGACAAAGTCTGGGTCCCAGAAGAAGACTTTAAAGGGAGAAGAAATATCATCTGAACAACCTGAGAAAGGAAAAACAATTGAAATCTGCATTGGACAGGTAAACTAAATAATTGGAATTGGAACTGGAATTCCTGGGCCATTAGTCCATTGGTCACATCCAGCTCTTAAGAGAGATTTAATAGCCTTCCCTCTCATTCTTTTTATTTTTTTTTCTTCCAGGAGTTTTTATGTTGAGTTATTCCTAGGCATTTCATTGATTTTTGCTCGGATCCCCCCCACTGCAGATGCTTGAAGGACTGCCACTTAAATCCCTTTGTCTTTGACTGATATTTTTCAGGCTGTAGTTCTAAGCCACTTAAATGGAAGTAAGTTCCAGTGAAATCCCAGTGTCTTAATTCCAAATAAATGTTGTCAGGAGTAGGGTGAAAGTCACCTTCAACAATATGAACAAAATAGCTTTTTGTGTAGTCAACAGACAGGGAAACACCTCTCTTCCCCTCCCCCCAATTTGTTGATAAATATGAGATGCTGCAGATAGTTTAGTTCTCAGTGACTTTTGCAAGACTTGCAAGCAAAAATCACACAACTTATTTCTCCATACGGTGAAACCCTGGGATATATCTCAGATGCGGTGGTGTACCTTTTGGTATGGCTTATGCTAAGAGTTTGTATCTGTTTCTTCCCTGAAAGTGGCAGGAAACCTGTTTAGCAATCATGGCTGAAGGGAGCTTTAAGGGATACAGAAAAAGGAGGTACAAGAAATTCAATACCTTTATGCTACTGATCTGGTACTACTGGAAACCAAGACAGCAGATAATGGCAGAGATACGTAGGTAGGTAGGTAGGTGGATGGATGGATAGATATATAGATAGGTACATAGGTAGGTAGGTGGGTAGGTAGGTAGGTAGGTAGATGGATAGAGTGGATGGATGGATGGATGGATAGGTAAGTAGATGCATAGAGTAGATAGATAGATATACATAGATGATAGATAGATAGATAGATAGATAGATAGATAGATAGATAGATAGATAATGATGGATGGATAGATAGATAGGTAAATAGGTAGATGGATAGAATAGATAGGTAGGTAGGTAGGTAGGTAATGGATGGATAGATAGATAGGTGATAGATGATAGATAGATAGATAGATAGATAGATAGATAGATAGATGGATGGATAGATAGATAGATAGATAGATAGATAGATAGATAGATAGATAGATAGATAGATAGAAAAAAAGAAATTGATACAGGCAGTCAGGCAGAACAACTCAGACAGACAGACAGACAGACAGACAGATGATAAAAAGCTAATAGATGGATGGATGGATGGATGGATGGATGGATGGATGGATGGATGGATGGATAGATAGATAGATAGATAGATAGATAGATAGATAGATAGATAGATAATAGATAGATTGATAGACTGATAGGTAATGGATGGATAGACAGACAGACAGATGGATGATAGGTAGAATGGGACAGAGAGAGGGAGGGAGAGGGAGAAGATAGAAATAGATACAGGCAGGCAGAACAACACAAACAGAAACACAGACAGACAGACATATGATAGACAGCTAGTAGATGGATAGAGTAGAGATAGATAGATAGATAGATAGATAGATAGATAGATAGATAGATAGATAGATAGATAGATAGATAGATGCCAAATTTCCAAAGTCAGTTTCTACCATTTGTTTGAAAATGTCAGGTATTTTCCCAAAATGTGATCACATGACTGAGGAGTGCAAATTATGTCTTCCATGGATGCTTCTGTGCAACTGACCTCAATGGCTGTGATGACTACCTGTCTAGGTTATTGTGAGATAAAAATGGCAGGAGTGCTTTGCTTTTTGATCCTAGCTTAAAGATAGGATAGAAAGCTAACCTAGGGAAAAATTTGGTACTTGACCAAAGATATTCTGAAGCTGGCATTATTTCTGTTTTCTGGGTATTCTTTTTCATACCTAGCTGCGTGGTTGCTCCTGATTTCCTCATAATTTATTTTGATAAAAGATGAAAAGTTCTTTATGATTTCCGACATTGACTTCCAAGGTACGCTCCTGTTTCTTATCTTCTGCTCCATACCTCCAACCTGTTAATTTTATGCAGGTTAAAATTTTAGATACAAATTTTCCAATCCAAGAAAAGATGCAGCTGCCTTAAAAAGTTGCAGGCAAGGATTATGTCTGTGGTGGAAAACACTTTTTTCAATCAACATCGTTTGTGAGAGGGAGAGGGAGAGGGTGAAAGGGAGAGGGAGAGGGAGAGAGGGAGAGGAAGAGGGAGAGAGGGAGAGAGAGGGAGAAATGGGATGAATTTTTTGGTCTTACACTTAGTTTCTTTGTCAGAAGCACATAGTCAAGCATTTTCTGAAATCAAGTTTTCCTATCCTTTCCTGCTCTGGTTTCGGTACTCCCAGAATCCTGATTTTTTTCTTTTCTTCCAAGCAATGTGTGGATGTCCGTTATAGAAACTGGATGAGATGGAATGCAAACCTATAACGGAGAACAAAGCCACCTGGAGTAACCTCCTGCACAATGAATATCACTGTATTATTTTTCTTTTGTAAAAAGTGGGTATGTGTTTGCCTAGGTAGACAGTAGCTGACAGGTGTCTAGGCTTAGCTTTTGGCCCAAAAGACAATTGCTCTTTGTTGAATGGATCTCAGATTTGCCAATATGTTCATGCTGTTCATTTTCTGAACTGAAATAGCCAGAAATTGTTTGAATCAATCTTGCCGAAGAAGACATTGCATTTAGAAGATCTGGTCGAAAGGATGCTTGGTACTCTGGCAACATATCTTGTTTTTCTTCTACTCATTCTGAAGCAAGTTTTGATCTTTGCATTTATCTTACTGTTGGTTTCCTCTTGTTTTTATAATATCCCCTCCCCTCCTAAACTTCTTTCAACCCTTCTATTTGTCTGCTAAAGAAATACAGGCTACTAAGAAGTTTAAGAGAACAGAAAATGGATTCCAATTGTTTTGTAAAAAAATAAAATAATGCATGGATCTACATTAAATATGCATTCACATGCAGATTGATAAATCCCTGCTTTTTAAAGATGTGAATTTCTAAATTAGTTTTCTTCCAGATCTACATTTTAAATATAACCTGAGAGAGTTTTTGAACTGTGTTGGTACATTTGGAAAGTGTCAATGCTGTGGGAAGCTAAATTCTGATCCGCACATTTGTTTCAAGAAATAATAGATCATGAGAGTCCATGTGAGAGTTTAGACATCTGTCTTTCTAACCTAATTGGTGCTCAGCCATCCAAAAGAAGCTATTGATAGAGACAATCATGTATAAATAAGGACACCCTTAAAGCTTGATTTCTGGTGATTACATGAAGACATTTGTACAGTTTTCTTGGCAACAGCACAACAATATTTCTTTTTCTTTTTTTCCCGGGATTTTAATTTTGACTTTCCTTGTGTCAGTGTTCAAGTAAAGCACCCATCGAAAGCAGAACTCCGAGGCAGGTAGATTCATCAAAGAACAACTTATTGGATACATCCTATTGGCACAATGGGTGAAAACCGACTCTGGAAGTTCCTGCAATTTTCACCTGGTTAAAAAGTAAAAGTTCCCCCTTCCTCCAAGTCATCAGTCACATTGTCCAATAGAGGTGCTGGCCAGTTGCTTGGTTACTCCAACCCTCCTCTCCTCAGCTACCTGTTGGAATATCCTTGGTTCCCACAAAAAAACTTTTTGTTTTGACTGCAAACCCCCAGCTAGAATATTTCGGACATGTGATGCGACATCTGGAAAAATACAGCGTATTTCCCTTAATCCTCCAGTGAAAGATTGAAGGCAAATGAGGTCCAGGCAGAATAAGAGCATCATGGCTTCCAACAGTCATGGGATTCATTTTTTTTTACTACTGGTTCTGTGGGCGTGGCTTAGTGGGTGTGGCTTGGTGGGCGTGGCAGGGGAAGGATATTGCAAAATCCCCATTCTCTCCCCACCCCACTAGCCTGCTTTCCAGCTCCATTCTTCTGTGCAGGGCAACAAAAGAAGACCCAGCCAATCAGCTGGGACTCAGAAGGCAGAAAATAGATGGGGTTGGTGGGGCTAATCAGAGGCAGTATTTGCTGGTTCTCTGAACTATTCAAAATTTCCGCTACCTGTTCTCCAGAACTGGTCAGAACCTGCAGAATACCACCTCTGGCTTCCAAATCTAAGGGACTGGTTTGGACAAAACTCAGCAGCACTTTTTCATGCGCCTGTTGATAAAAATAGAATTGCCAAAATGATCGCCAATGTCCGAGGATGGATATGGCACAAGAAGATCTATTTCCCCCACCTCCCTGTCACTTCTTCTTCCTTGTGGCAGCCCTGAAGCCTCAAAGATGGCCTCAGCCAGGTTCACTTCAGGGTCGACACCTTGTTTAGTCAACAGCTCTGAATTTCCCTGGCAAACTCCCATCCATACAGATAGTTCTTGACTTACAACATTTCACTTCATGACTATTCATCGTTACAACGGCACTGAAAACTTATGACCATTTTTCACACTTATGCCTATTGCAGCAACATCCCCATGGTCAATTGATCAAAATTCAGACACTGGGCAAATGTTTCATACTTATGATGGTTGCAGTGTCCCAGGGTCATGTGATCAATCACATTTTGTGACCTTCTGACAAGCAAGTCAATGGGGAAGACAGAATTGCTTATCGGCCATTTTACTAACTTAACAATTCACTTAACAACAAAGAAAGGTCATACATTTCACTTAACAACTATTTATCTTAGCAACAGAAATATTGGGCATCATTGTGATCATAAATTGATGATTACCTATGTACTAATCAATCCCACACCTGGAATATTTTCCAAGGCCAAACAAGATAAGCCAGGTCAGAAAAATAATGCCACACTGTTATTGTTTGCAATAAAATATCCATAATTATCCTTGTAATGACTTCCAAAGTGCATCATTTGAATTAGTCGCACTCTATTATTTACTGACTAAAGCACCAGAGTAATGTCACAATCTACAGTAATTCTTAGCTAATGTGATAAGTCACAGAAGCCTGACAATTAGAAAAAGAAAATAGATACTAGCATCCTTGATTATTAGACAATCCATAACTGTGGAAGAGCCCAAGAGATGCAGTTTTGTTAAAATTGGAATTTAAAAAAATGACATTAATTTTCATTCGATGAATTCCACAATGTCTTCTTTATTGAGAACCAATCTTCCTTCTTTCTTTCTATCTCCTTCTCCTCCTTCCTTCCTCTCCTTTCTTCCTTGTTGGCTGAAACAAACATAGCTTCTTGATGATGAAAGTGAGATAAACTTTCCCGGCGATATTAAATAATATCTTTGGATCCAGTTATAGCCCCCTTTTCGACTTAACTCCATGAGAGCCCTGGGTTGGGCTGAGAAAGAGTGACTGGTCCAAGGTTTTCCAGTTGGCTTTCATGACTAAGCTGGGTCTAGAACTCGCCACCTCCCTCTTCATCACCTGGTGCCTTAACCACTAGACAAATCCGACTCTCAAACAGTTTTCTCCACAACTGCTAGTTTTCATTTCAAAACAATATGTTGTCATCCTATGTATCACTATGTATCACATAGTACCCTATGACTATCACTAAGTGTTGTACCTTATGATTCATGATGAATGTATTTATGATTATTATGATCATGATTTATCACTTATATCTTTATGTACACTGAGAGTTTATGCACCGAAGACAAATTCCTTGTGTGTCCGATTACTCTTGGCCAATAAAGAATTCTATTCTATTCTATTCTATTCTATTCTATTCTATTCTATTCTATTCTATTCTATTCTATTCTATTCCATTCCATTCCATTCCATTCCATTCCATTCCACTCCACTCCACTCCACTCCACTCCACTCCACTCCATTCCATTCCATTCCATTCCATTCCATTCCATTCTATTCTATTCTATTCTATTCTATTCTATTCTATTCTATTTTCTAATTCTATTCTATTCTATTCTATTCTATTCTATTCTATTCTATTCTATTCTATTCTATTCTATTCTATTCTATTCTACTCTACTCTTCTACTACTCCACTCTACTATTCTGTTCTATTCTATTCTATTCTATTCTATTCTATTCTATTCTATTCTATTCTATTCTATTCTATATTCTATTCTATCCTATCCGGTTAGGAAAACTGGAAGTTCAATATATGCAGAAAAAGGTATATTATAGGATTGCCTAAAGCAGCTAAGGAATTAGGTATACCTTGTAGCTTTGTGTTAGAAGAAATAGCTCAGAAAAAGTTGCAAAATTTAATCTTGACCTGTCTCCTCTACCCTCTTATCTTCCCATGTTTTCCAGAATGTTCATCCTTAGGGCAGAGGCATTGAACCAGAGGACCCTACGATGCACAAGTTTGCCATAGACAATATGACAGATTGTGATGAGGCCAGGAGAGGAACGAAATTGGATATAGATGATCAAGGTTAGAAGGTTAACAGGCAACTCAGCTCAGGTGGTCAGAAACTTCAGAAGAACCATTTCATATCATTGGCAGGGATTCTACCTTATTACCCACACCATAAATGGATCTTAGAAGATCCCTTCTACTTTTTCAGGGATTCTGCTTTCATCCAACGTGCAGTAAAGAAACCTTCCTGAAATGTCTATCAGTTCTCTCTTTCTCCATCTTGTTCAATTGCACATGGGTTGACAAGTAGGAAAAGAAAACTGAATAGCCAAACTTGCATTATTGATGAGTTTTCTGCAAGGCAAAGCAATAACTCAAGCCAAGAAGATGCCCTTTAAAACCATGTGGTAGATAGAGATGGCTTTCCACTAAAGCGAGCACTTTTCATAAATATCACTACGCGGGTAATTCTTGGCGCTTTCAGGATTCATGCCACCCATATGTGTGTGGGTATGCGGCATGGTGATTTTACTGGAGTATTTGAGCCAAGTGAAAATTATTGGCTTGAAATTATCATTTAGCGTTAAATTATTGGCTTGCAATAGGAAAGGGGGGGGGAACTCACTCAATGTTTGGAAATGTGTGAACATTTACATGATGCTTGAGTTTGTAAGAAAGGATAACCACTCATGCTCATTGTTTTTTGTTCCTTGGTTTACCTTTTAAATTCAACTTTGTGACAGAGATGATGGTAAAGGAGTAGGGATGTTCTATATTGGCCAAGTGTGATTGGACACACAAGGAATTTGTCTTTGGTGCAGAAGCTCTCAGTGTACATACAACCCACCAATGGATAAGTCCTAGATCATAAATCATAAGATACAATCATCAATCATAAGATATAAACAAGAAGTGGTAAACCCTAAGATAACGATAGGAGAGCGTCGTAGGAAAGATGATGAGAAAGGTGAGAAGTCAAGAAGTATAAGAGATGATGGTATTTATGGCCAATGACACCGAATGCCCCCATCAAATGCTTCATTCTCTTCTTTAACAGAGATACTTTTAATGTCTTCAAGAAGGGATATAAAGATTTCCAGCAAAGACGCTTGTTGTTACTTTTAAAATTGGGGGAAAAAACAGTAAGAGAGTTTTGAAAAAAAAACCAACAACAACAATAAGGGGTGGGAAACAGTCCCACTATGCTTTCTGTTTATGATGACACCTAATTTACTTTGTATTCATTTATTTCATACCTCTTCCTATCCTGAATATTCAAAGCAGCTTACAACTTTTCTTAATCACTGCACAAAAAGGTAAACAAAGCATAGCCATAAATTAAACATCTTCCTAAACGTAATTAGCAATTAGCTATTATAAGGCGGGCAGAAGTGTCACACAGTTTCTCAACTATGAGAGCAGGGAGGGGGGATACAACTCCTGGAATGTTGCCCCCACCTGGGAGAAAAGCACAAAAAGGTTTTCTCGGAAATAGGAGGAACAGGTACCTCTGGCAATGGAAGCACTTTTAGAAAACCCTTTCCTGCTGTAAATTATTTAATAATTAGTTATTAAAAATGGAACTGCAGTATATCTTTTGGTAATAGATTCATGACCCAGAATCAAAACATTGTACGTCCATGGTGCTGAGTTCCTTCCTTCCTTCCTTCCTTCCTTCCTTCCTTCCTTCCTTCCTTCCTTCCTTCCTTCCTTCCTTCCTTCCTTCCTTCCTTCCTTCCTTCCTTCCTTCCTTCTTCCTTCCTTCCTTCCTTCTTCCCCTTCCTTCCTTCTCTCCCCTTCCCTTCCTTCCTTCCCTTCCTTCCTTCCTTCCTTCCTTCCTTCCCTTCCTTCCTTCCTTCCTTCCTTCCTTCCTTCCTTCCTTCCTTCCTTCCTTCCTTCCTTCCTTCCTTCCTTCCTTCCTTCCTTCCTTTCTTCCTCCTTTTCCCCATTTTCCTTCCTTCCTTCTTCCTTCCTCCCTCCCCCATTTTCCTTCCTTCCTCTTCCTTCCTCTTCCTTCTTTCCTTCCTTCCTTCGTTCCCCTCCCCCTCTCCCCTTCCTTCCTTCCTTCCTCCTCTCCACCTTCCTTCTTTCTTTCCTTCCTTCTCTCCCCTCTCTCCCCCTCTCCCTCTTTCTTCCTCCTTCTTCCTTCCTTCCTTCCTTCCTTCCTTCCCTCCCTTCCTCTCCCCTTCCTCCTTCCCTCTTCCTTCTTTCCTTCCTTCTTCTCTCCCTCCCCTCCCCTCCCTCCCCCTCTCCTCTTTCTTCCTCCCTCCCTCATTCCTTCCTTCCTTCCTTCCTTCCTTCCTTCCTTCCTTCCTTCCTTCCTTCCTTCCTTCCTTCCTTCCTTCCTTCTTCCTTCCTTCCTTCCTTCCTTCCTTCCTTCCTTCCTTCCTTCCTTCCTTCCTTCTTTCTTTCTTTCTTCCTCCCTTTCTCCCCTATTTTCCTTCCTTCCTTCTTTCTCTTTCTTTCTTTCCCTCCCCTTTCCTTCCTTCCTTCCTTCCTTCCTTCTTCCTTCCTTCCTTCCTTCCTTCCTTCCTTCCTTCCTTCTTCCTTCCTTCCTCTTCCTTATTTCCTTCTTTCCTTCTTTCCTTCTTCCTCCCTTCCTTCCTCCTCTCCATCTTCCTTCTTTCTTTCCTTCCTTCTCTACCCCTCTCTCCCCTCTCCCTCTTTCTTCCTCCTTCCTTCCTTCCTTCCTTCCTTCCCTCCCTTCCTGTCCCCTTCCTTCCTTCCTCCTCTCCCTCTTCCTTCTTTACTTCCTTCCTTCTCTCTCCCCCTCCCTTCCTCCCCTCTCCCTCTTTCTTCCTCCCTCCCTCATTCCTTCCTTCCTTCCTTCCTTCCTCACTTCTTTCTTTCTTTCTTTCTTTCTTTCTTTCTTTCTTTCTTTCTTTCTTTCTTTCTTTCTTTCTTTCTTTCTTTCTTTCTTTCTTTCTTTCTTTCTTTCTTTCTTTCTTTCTCTCCCCACTTCATAATAGATGAAGTGCACAGAGAGAGAGCATTTTACCTGAGGCTTTCAGTGATGCAAAGGGTCCATGCATGCATACATAAGTGGCAATCTCATGCCCTTGCTTTAATGTCACTTTCTGCCTCTTACACAAAGCATGTTGCAAAGCACTCTTTCAAGGTTTGTGTGAGAGAGAAATGAGAATTGTTACCAAGCCTGCAGACAAAGATGAAACAAGATATGGTAACTAATATCCTGGAAAACAAAAAAGCTATATAGAAAACAACGAAAGAAAGTTTAACTGAGTTTTTCTATTCGAGAAAAGTAGAAAGAACACACCCCCCAGTACATAAACAATATTGAGTTGTTAAAAAAATTGTCAGTTGTTAAAAAAATAATCTGGAAATTGTTGTGGATGATGAATTGAATATGAATTGGAAGACACGGATGATGACATCAAGGTAGTTTTAGGCTGCATCACCATTTTATAGCTTCCAAATTACAGGAAGCAATGGTCATTATATTCTGCATGGATCAGACTCCTGATATGTCCATTTCTGTACACAATTCATCCATCCAGTGGTGGGATTCAATTTTTTTTACTACTGGTTTTCTGGGTGTGGCTTGGTGGGCATGGCAGGGGAAGGATACTGTAAAATCTCCAATCAGAGGTGGTATTTGGCAGTTCTCTGAACTACTCAAAATTTCCACTACCAGTTCTCCAGACCTGGTCAGAACCTGCTGAATACCACCTCTGCATCCATCCATCCATCCATCCATCCATCCATCCATCCATCCATCTTTATGCTGTCCATCTCTCTACCACATATTGTACATGTCTATGTACATCAGAGGTGATATTCAGCAGGTTTTGGCCAGTTCTGGAGAACTGGTAGCAGAAATTTTGAGTAGTTCAGAGAACTGCCAAATAGCTCCTCTGACTGGCCCTGCCAACTCCATCTATTCTCTTCCTCCCATTGAATCCCAGCTGATTGGCTGGGTCTTCTTTAGTTGCCCTACACAGGAGAACAGAGCTGGAAAGCAGGTTAGTGGGGTGGGGAGAGAATGGAGATTTTGCAGTATCCTCCCCCTGCCACGCCCACCAAGCCACGCCCACTAAGCCAGGCCCACAGAACTGGTAGTAAAAACATTTGAATTTCACTACTGATGTACATCCATCCACCCACAAACACACAGACCATTCACAAAGTCATGTAAAAAAACAAAGTATATTGTACACTTTGCTTATTAAAAGCCAGGTGAAAAATAACTAATTTCCTATTTCTTCATCATTAATCTGTTTATTTTTAGGAATCTCTGTGTGTGGAAATTGTTCTATTGTTACCTTTGTAAGTCTCTTTCTTTAAAAAGAAAAAAAAAGAATGTAAAGATCAATGCAATAAAAACTAATTAATAAAACAAGGACAGAACCCCTCCAGCCTAATATATGCTAATATGTGATCACAGGTTCACTGGGGAGTATTTTGTATTGAATATAAAAAGTGGTCATTTTTAGTCAATCAGAAGCAGAATTTCACTGTCAATTGCCCTGTTGGCAAAGAGGAAGGTCTCCACTTAATTTTATAATTGAAATTATTTGTACAGTTCAACCTACTTCAAAGAATTCATATATTGAATTAGATGGAATGTACTTTCTTTCCTAGAGGGAAAATATGTAATTCTGTCTTCATACAGGGGCTCTCTCAAATTTTAAGAGCTACAGAAATCATGCAAAGGATAGATTTTGGACGGCCTTCAGACCGTTTACGGTACCAGTTGAACATTTCCTACCGAAGCCGGTTTGCGGGACCTTGCCATTTGTTGATCATTGCTTCAGGAGCTGTTCCATTGTGAAAGCAGTTTGGATCCTCAGGGCATTTCCACTTTGGCCCTCTTCTTTGTGTGTGCATGTTGTGTGTTCTAATTGGATCATTTGATTAGGAGGTAGGAAAGCTGAGCATGGAGTAGTCCATAATATTCTGAACCCATCCATCTTTCTTTCTCATTAAAATACTTTGGGAGAATTTTTCTTGGATTTTCTTCCCCCTCTCTATAACCTCAGTCAAGATGAAGTCCAGGATTTGGACACTAAACTATTACATTCCATTTTTCATTTTTGATTTGTAATACTTTTACTTAAATCTTTACACAGAATTCCAAATGTTGTGAATTGTGAAACTGTACCATTGTGACATTGTTACATCTCAGGGCATTTCCACTTTGGCCCTCTTCTTTGTGTGTGCATGTTGTGTGTTCTAATTGGGTCATTTGATTAGGAGGTAGGAAAGCTGAGCATGGAGTAGTCCATAATATTCTGAACCCATCCATCTTTCTTTCTCATTAAGATACTTTGGGATAATTGTTCTTGGATTTTCTTCCCCCTCTCTATAACCTCTGTCCAGATGAAGTCCAGGATTTGGACACTAAACTATTACATTCCATTTTTCATTTTTGATTTGTAATACTTTTACTTAAATCTTTACACAGAATTCCAAATGTTGTGAATTGTGAAATGTTGAGTTTTTAATTACAAAAATGGCTGTGTGTATATCATTTTTTTTTTAAATTTCTTGGTTATCCAATTATTAAAACTGTTAAAAAGAGAAAGTTGGAATATTTTGGATATGTGAAGAAGAAGAAGAAGAAGAAGCCAAGAAGGAGAAGAAGAAGAAGAAGAAGAAGGAAGAAGAAGAAGAAGAAGAAAGAAGAAGAAGAAGAAGAAGAAGAAGAAGAAGAAGAAGAAGAAGAAGAAGAAGAAGAAGAAGAAGAAGAAGAAGAGGATGGAAAGAGGAAGAGGAAGAGGAGGAGGAGGAGGAGGAGGAGGAGGGAGGGAGGAGGAGGAGGAGGAGGAGGAGGAGGAGGGAGGAGGAGGAGGAGGTATCTGATTGTCACAACTTTATCCCACTGTACATTCTTTACTATTAGTTGGTAGTGCATTAGAAGTGGAAACTAGGTGTGCCCTGACTGAGAGTGAATGACCTCGTACAATAAAAATGGAGAAGTGATAATAGTCCCACTCTTAGAGAAACTGCTACCATAAATGAACTACTTTTCATTTTGTGAATAGAGACAATTAGCCAGCCTCTAAAATATGAGTATGCTGCCAGTGAATCATTAATGTATTTCTGATATTTCCAACTTCTAGGCTATAAACTTGACAGCTATCCTCATTTTATCATCATTCAGCCATTAAGTACGGTAATTTCTGATTCCTTGCACAATGATTCCATTTTACACAAAAAGTCTATCAAACATTGCTTCTTTTAGTTCTAACTCATTCATGCTAATATCCTCAATGATAGTAACTCATCCCCTTGCCTTCTATGGACATTTTCATTTGCCAATGAAACTTCCAAACCTTAGCCTCTTTTCCAGTGGCCAAATTATCCCAAAGCAATAATTAACATCATTATTAATACTTACAATGGACCCTGGTGATTTACAGTACTTTATCTAGTACTAAATGACTTGTTCAGTATTCCCATACTGAATACTGTATTCTGATTCTGTTTTTCTTTAGCACTGTCATTCAAAAACATCATTTTTTTTCCTCTCCAGTTTGTTCAGCCCTCATGATTAGCTAGCTAGCTTTCCCAGCCATATGCTATAACTAGGAAAAAAATATTGACAATATGTGCCTTTGTTGTCTTTGTGAAGTCTCTTCACCGAAATATTTTGTCAAGATCTATCATAATCTTTCTCCCAAAGTAGTAGATACCATTTTATTTTTTTATAGTCACTGTTACCATTCTTGTGAATTTTTCAGTATACAAAGATAGAGTCTTTTATTGCTACAGCTTCTGTTTGTATTATGTTGGTATTGCTTGTGCTTATTATCTAATGTGTGTGTTTGTTGAGAGAGAGAATAAAAACTTTTTCTCCTCTACCATTAAATAGAAATTCCTTCTTCCCTTCCAGTCATCAACACCATGTAGTTTTATTGGCAACCTTTTCAAATGTGGTTTGTCCTTTTATTCTTCTTGAGAGGGAGCCCAAGGTCACCTTAGCTGGCTTTGTGCCTGAAGCTTGTGGTTTCTTGACCTTCTGCCTTTAATCATCATCATTGTCATCTTCTTCTTCTTCATCATCAGCATCTTTTAATGACCCCATAATCCCTTGCAGGGTGGAGTCTGGGCAACTGAATGGAGCTAGCAGAGTGTTTTAATGGCCGGATGCCATTTCTGTTGCCAATGTGGAGTTTTCTTCAGCAGATATATTCTCATTGTGCCCAGAGAAATATCTGCCTCTACCTAGAATCAAACTCATAGCCTCCTGACTGTGAGGCGAGAGCTCTACCTCTAGGCCACCGCACCACTCCTAGGTTCTTGAAGAGAATAAGGAACATTATTCCTTACTCACTTGAAAACCTACCGATGACTGAGTTTGAATACAAGAGTTGTATTCTTTTCCAGTACACAAAGTTTCTAATTCTTCTCAAAGCTCCCTTTCGGCGGTGGCCACAGGAGGGAGTTAAAATATTCAAGCTGGTGGTATCCATCTTGCCAAAGCTCAACACTTTTCTACAAGTTCTGATTGCAGTCCTGACTTTTTGGACCCTCACCTAAATGACCTTTGCTCTCTCTGCTCAGTTGGATGTCGAGATAATGGCTGGTCATGGCTCAATCCATTTTCTCACAACTTTTTGATCATGATTTTTCAGGGACCAAATACATCAGGTTTTTTTTTTTTTTGTGGGGGAGGGGAGTAGATCTGTCTGGATTAGCAAAATGAAGAGAGCTGTCATATACTTGCTGGCTCAGGGTATCTTGCTATAATCCTGAGCCATAGTGGCGCAGTGGTTAGAATGCAGTATTGCAGGCTGCTTCTCCTGACTGCCGGCATTTTGGAAGTTTGATTTTCACTGGCTCAAGATTCAGCCTTCCATCCTTACGAGGTCAGTAAAAAAAAGAACCCAGATTTTTGGAGGCAATATGCTGACTCTGTAAACTGCTTAGAGAGGGCTGTAAAACATTGTGAAGTGGTATATAAATGTTGTGGCCCATCAGCAGCCAGAGAAGGTGGCAGCAGATTCGGAAAGCGAGGAGGTTGGGGAGGAACGTGGGCCAGTCCTGGAGTCTGGGGAAGGCTCTGATGAGTGCTCTGCATTGGCGGCAGAGATGAGGCCACGGCCGTCTGACAGTTATCAGCTGCCTTCAGAGTCGGAAATCAGTTGGGCAGAAGAACAGCTGGAGCCTGTTCCCAGTGTGCGCATGCACAGAGCTGCCATGAGAAGGGAACAATTAAGGAACAAAAGTCTACTCAGGAGTAAAGGTACATGTGGACGGTGAATGACCCCTCCCACAGGGAATAAACAGGAGCAAAAGAGGAGTGGTGTTTTCAGGAGACAATTAGTTTGTTTAATTAGTGTGAGGATTTGTTCGTGATTCTCAAAGATTCCTTGCCAAGTATTTTCTTCTATAGCATTGCACTTGGAAGCTATCGGCCTGGTAGTTCTCCAAGCCTGATAAGGTTTGTGGTTGTAATTCATGCTTGATAGACTGTTTGCAGGGACTTTGCTGGATGTGAATGATAGGAATTCATATCAGCCTAGTAAAAAGGGTTTTTGTCAGGACAAGGAGAATGCTTCGTGATTTTGTGAAGCCTCGGTCAGAACAATAAGTCTAAGTGGTATTGCTACTGCTATTATGACAATCTGTGCCCAGATTTTGCCTTAGCCTTGGGATAGAGCCTAAAGCTATCTATCCCCAACACCTAGTATGGTCCATTCAGAACCATAGCTGAGTACAAGAGCACGCACAACTCCATTTGAATGAGCGGTAGGGGCTCATGCACAAATCCCCCTTTGTGTAAGCAGCAAGTGTGTGCCGCTGCCCCTTGCACAAATGGAGCTGTGGGCACAAGTATGCAACTCTGCTGCTCGCACTTCCCTTTCCCACCAAGCTGGAAAGGTTGGGGACCACTGCTATAAAGTGTTGACTGAAGATTCAAGGGCTGAAGCTTTTATTGGATAGAGAATGAAGGACAAATTATACCAATCCTTTTTGATAACCGGAGATTTTTTTTTTTCAAATGGGTTGTAAAGTTACAAATAATATATGAAGAATGGGAAAATAACAAACCAATAAAATGCAGTTAACTGATAGTATGTACTATGAGAAAGTACATAATTATCCCAGAATATTGCACATTTAATGTCAAAAAGGAATTATGAAAATCTAAGCATGCCTGAGAGAAAAGGGATCTTGGCTGACAGGAAAAACATATCAAGGTGGCTGCCAGGTGTGAATCCTTGGGGAAGTCATTATAAGATATTTTTTGTTCCACTTGGTGCTTCCTGCTTTTTAAAAGTTGATAGTTGGTTCCATTCTTCTGGGATTTTCCATGGCTGTGTTCTTAATCTATTGTATTGATGAAATTGTTTTTAGATTTGTTCTGTGAATTGCTTGAGGTTTTATAGGTAAAGTTTATGTTTGTGTATGTTACAGCATGTTTGAGTGTTTATCTATAGGTGGATAAAGATAGGTAGAACGGTAGATAGGTAAGTTGGTAAAAAGGGAGAGGGAGAAGGGGAGAGAGAGGAGAGGAAGGGAGGGAGAGGGAGTGGGAAAGAGAGAGAGGGAGAGGGAGGGAGGAAGAGGGAGGGAGGGAGAGGAAGATAGATTTTAATTTGTGTTAGTACTTTAATACTCATGTCTCAATTCTACATGAATAATTGGTGGTGCAAAGATGCATAGACTTTTATATTATGGAAATGTTATATCCTCTGTATATTTATGCAGCGAAGACATCTAGATTGTAATTCAATACACAGTGTATTTTCCACTGGAGACTCAAAAATCTGTGTCTATTCTGCTGTGCCATTTCAAACATGCAGTATAACTAGGTTTTTATAGCTCAGAACAAACAAACTGGAGAAGATTAATAAACACCTCTCTTCAATAATATCTACACATTTTGAACGGATACATTGGTGAACAATAAATAGAATTGACCGTTTACCTACAGAAATTCTCATCAAAATGCTAAGTTTGATTACTAGAATTTCGTATTGTACTTATGTAGCATTATAGAGCATCTGGCTGTATTTGAACCTCATTGGCTTAGCATAACCATTTCGGAAGGCAAATAATTATTACTGGGCTGCAAACCTTTTGAGAGATTGACCCAAGCCAACTTCTATCTAAAAAGAAAGAGTGGTTAAAATTCATAATATGTTTTTTTAAAAATATATTCTCATTCTACAACAGCAGGAACCAGAGTCAACAGTCAACAGAATTTTCAATCAAATCTAAAACTCTGAACAGATCCTCAGAGCAACTCAATTTCTGATTATTTCACAAAACTCTCAAAAACCCTGGACTTTCTGTACTCAAATTGTAGCTGCAATATCAGCCAAGCTGTTGGAATGAGAGGCAATAGACGATGACATTAGATATTGCAAAGCCATCATGGCTGGCAAATTTTGTCACTGATTTGGACACTTATACAACTCAGCCATCAGATATATGAAGCATTTCTTAAAACTTGGCAGAGATACTGTGACAGGCTCGAGAAGTGTTGGGAAGCCTTAGCTGAAGAGGTTAGTAAAATATAGCTTAACTTTCCATTGAGTTACCATGAGTTCCAGTGACATACATTTATTCAACATTCATTCAATACATTATGCAACCCAACAAGACAGACACAGACTCCAGAGAGTAATTAGGACTGCAGAAAAAAACAATTATTACAAACCTGCCTTCAATTGAGGACCTGTATACTGCACAAGTCAAAAAAGAGGACATAAACGAGTCACACCCTGGACATAAACTGTTTCAACTCCTACCCTCAAAACAATGCTATAGAGCAGGGTCCCCAACCGCCGGTCCGCGGACCGGTACCGGCGCGAACAAGCCTTACCGGTCGCTGGTTGCTGGCGCCGCCATCTTTTTGGTAAAAAAGCAATTTTTGTCAAAAAGATGGCGGCGCAGCTTAGTGAGCTTTCCGGGTAGAAAGCCATTTCTACCGAAAAGCTCACCAGACGCATGCGCGCATTTTGACGAAAATCACTTCCGTGACGCACCGGAAGTGATTTTCGTCAAAAGATGGCGGCGCCAGCTGACGCCGAACCGGGCGCGCCAGCTGACGCGAACCGGGCCGCGGCGTCAAAGGTTGGGGATCCCTGCTATAGAGCACTGCACACCAGAACAACTAGACACAAGGGGAGTTTTTCCCCGAATGCCATCACTCTGCTAAACAAATAATTCCCTCAATACTGTTCAACTATTTACAAAGTCTGCATTACTATTACTATTAATCTTCTCATAACTTCTTATCACCCATCCCCTCCCACTTGTGACTGTATGACTGTAACTTTGTTGCCTGTATCCTTACGATTTATATTTACTGTTTCCTAGTATGATTTGATTGCTTATTGTACCCTATGACTATCATTAAGTGTTGTACCTTATGATTCTTGACTCTTGACGAATGTATCTTTTCTTTTATGTACACTGAGAGCATTTGCACCAAGATAAATTCCTTGTGTGTCCATTCACACCTGGCCAATAAAGAATTCTATTCTATTCTATTCTATTCTATTCTATTCTATTCTATTCTATTCTATTCTATTCTATTCTATTCTATTCTATTCTATTCTACTCTGTTCTATTCTATTCTGTTCTTTTCTGTTCTATTCTATTCTTTAAAAAAAGAATTATATTCATTCATTCATTCATTTATTTATTTTGTCAAGCATTATTTTAGATAACAGATATAATTGGAAACATGATTAAGAGTACATGAAATGGGTACAAATAGCAGGGGAAATAGGACAGGGCATTAGGCAGTTTGGTGCTCTTATGCACACTCCTTACAGACCTCTTAGGAATGGGGTGAGATCAATAGTAGACAGTCTAAGGTTAAATTTTTTGGTGTTTGGGGAAGAAACCACAGAGTCAGGGAGTGCATTCCAGGCATTGACCACTCTGTTGCTGAAGTCGTATTTTCTGCAATTGAGTTTGGAGAGGTTTACCTTAAGTTTGTATCTATTGTGTGTTCATGTATTGTTGTGGTTGAAGCTGAAGTATTCATTTGCAGGTAGGACATTGCAATGTATGATTTTATATACTATATTTAGATCGGACCAGAGGCAGCGTAGTTCTAAGTTGTCTAAGCCCAAAATGTCTAATTTGTAATTGAAATAATTTATAATTGCAATTGTAATAGAAATGAGAAATTTCTAATTGTCTAAGCCCAAAACATCACAAATGTATTTTGAGAGCAAGAAGATGGATTAAATTGCACTAATAACAGAATAACAGAGTTGGAAGGGACCTTGGAGGTCTTCTAGTCCACCCCCCTGTTCAAGCAGGATACTCTGTATTTCAGACAAATGTTGTCCAGCTCTTCTTAAAAATCTCCAATGCACCCACAACTTCTGGAATCCAGTTGTTCCACAGATTAATTGTTCTATCAGGAAATTTCTCCTTTGTTCTCCTTGAGAATCTATGGAGATTCTTAGTCATGGTGGTCTCAAAGGTGCTTTTTCAAGAGGCAACTGGACTTTCATGTTTTTCTTTGAAGACATTTCTCTTCTCATCCAAGAAGCTTCTTCAGTTCTTCAAAGAAACATCTTCAAAGAAAAAACAGAAAGTCCAGTTGCTTCTTGAAAAAACACCTTTGCGTTCTCTCCTTAATATCACCTATGCTTTGGATTCTTTCTTTCATTTCACTTATAAAACTTGTAGATCTTTTTTTCAAATATTATTTTCAAATCAGGTTTTTCAATGAATAATTAATTTTCATCAGGTCACTCTTTAAATTATTCTCCCAGATCTTCCTTCTCTTCATTTTCTGGGGAATTAGCCTTCAACCTGAAGTATCTTCTCTAATTATCCCAGTTTATAGTCTCAGATAATTGAGCTGCAAATCTCTAAGGCTCTTGTTTAAATCTTGACTCTCGGTGCAGCTTCTTAGTATCTTTAGGAATCCATGTTCTTCCAGCCAGCCTCAGTTCTCCATCTGCATTGGTAAAATCATGAAGTTAATAATAACACTAGAACTGCTTTGAATGGAGCAGCGAGACAACATTATACGAACTATACAGAATCCTCCAGAGTGTTGAGAAAAAAAGTTTCTTTCTCACTCTTTTTCTTTCTCTTCCTCCCAGATTTCGACAGCACATCTTTCTCCTGGTAATGTTATTTTCTTCTGCTGTCAGCAAGTTCCAATCGTTTCTCAGCCAAGGTCTCAATATTTGGAGTGGTATTTGCTTCCCAGTTTTACAGCATTAAGCAGTTGGTGACAGCTTCAACTTTACAACTTCAGCCCATCTGGCCACAGCTCCATTTCCCTACAGATGATAAGCACAACAATATCCAGCAAGTCACACTTCAAGATTTCTACCGAGCTGGTTTGTATAAGATTCCTCAACTCTGGCATGAAATTGGCTCCCATGAGACAATTCCAGATTGAATCTTTTGGGTTTGCTGTTCCATCTTAGTACATGTCACCCATAATCCAGATGACTTTCTTATAGAATAGATCTCTGTCTATGGAAGTTGAAGAAAGATAAAACTCTATTTAAAATTCAGCTTCTCCTTCTCCTCCTTCTCTTTCTCCTTCTCCTTTTTGTTTCTGATTCTGCTTTTGTTTCTGTTCCTCCCTCTGCCTTTTCTTCTCCTTGTCCTTTTTTTTTTCCTCCTTCTCCTTCTGTTTTGGCTCCTCTTTCTGCTTTTCCTTCTCCTTCTCTTTCATCCTTCTCCTTTAAATTATGCAGGACTATATTGCAAAAACTGGGGGAAGAATGTAAACCATGTGCCTCCAAGCAAGAACCAATGACCACCAGGAGGATTATAGTTGGGCATTAAGAACTACTGAAGAATAGCATCACAATTTCTTTCTTCCTTTCCTTTTTATCCTTTTAGCAATTTCTCTTGCAGCATCTGTGGGAAGCTCTCTTTTTTTTTATCCCAGGTACATCTGTTCAAACCCTTCAACTTTTCCAATGGCAAATGTTCTTCATGTTTATGATGTTCTTTATTTTTCGAAACTGCTCTGCAAAACCTTCTCTCGGCCTGCCAACAAAGGGGTGGGAAACCATTAAGGGACTCATGGAATGCTTTGCACAACAGACTGTTGGGTCCATGCCTATGCCATTTCTACCCTACACTCCCCCATCTCCAAAGCAGTGGTGGGATTCAACTGGTTCACACCACTTCAACTGAAATGGTTGTTAAATTTCTGATTGGCCTCTCTCCTCCCCACCCCTCCCCTTCCGGGAGTCTCCATGCACCACGTTTTGGCTCTCAGGTTACTGCAGGGAGGCCCGCTAGGCCCAAAACCAGGCATGGTGGGGTGGCGTGCCCCCCCCCCCATGGCCTGTTTTCACTCCCAGGGGGGTGCAGGAGGCTGAGTGCTGCCTGTCACGCCCACTGGACACAGACACCATGGCCACACCATGTTATTCTGTAGGTCTCTTGGGCTGCACATCTTAACAATCCTAGCTAGCATTGACAATGGCCTGGGATTATGGGGTTTATCATCCAAATTATCAGCATATTGCTGCTGACCATGCTAACGTCTCGGTGACCTAAGCAAAGGAGGATAAAAGGAGGGAAAGTACGTTCTAGCCACACATGGATACCCGCTTTCCATTAACAAGCTGCTTTAACTGTCCCCGAAAATGTCAGTTATTCTTATAGTAAAATTATCTTGTAAATAACCCTGTCATCCCATAAGGGCTATTCCATGATCCACAGACATTATCTCACTAAGACAATAATTCACTTGAAAACCCCAGAGTTCTGTGATCTGTAATACCCTGTAGGTTAGTAGTCAGTGTGGATTTCTGTCTCTCCCCATCTACTTCCTGAACTATTTCCCCCCAAAAACTGTGAACAACCTTGGACCTTTATAATTAAGCCCCTGGTCTATTCATTGGAAGTTTTGTAGGCTGAAGAAAGTTTCTGCAAAGTATGTAATTCTTTCAGAAGCAAAAATGTACTTGAGTTTGGGAGCTGATTCAAATAAGGCCTTAGGTTGAAAATTCAGCATATTCTATCATTCTTGCATCCATTTCTACAATGATAACAGTAAAATTACAAGTTGATTAGTCTTGGAAAATTCTTTGGTGTTACTATTGATTAGATTAATTTGCAAAGATCCTCAGATTTTTATTTATTATTATTATTATTATTATTATTATTATTATTATTATTATTATTATTATTATTATTATTATTATTATTATTATTATTATTGGTGTAATGCTATAGAGAAAAAATGCACTATGTTCTGTAGTTTACCTCACTTTCCATAGACTCCATGACACTTCTATATGTGTCATGCATACTCAACATAGAAAAGTATTCTTCCACTAAGGCTTAGCCATTTTAATGCTTCCTATAAAAATATGACTGTATCTAATTTATCATTTCCCTTTTGAGCAATGCAGTGACAAAGATTTAACAATATGGGCTACAGATACGATACTGAACTTGCAAATTGTTTCTGTACTCCTTTGATCCCACACACTTACCATTTGGTAATGGCCCGGCTGCAGCAAAAGATGGCATGGGTTGGGATAGGACAGGACGAGTCTGGGTGGGATGGATGGGTAGGTGGATGGAGGGATGAATGCATGGATGAATGAATACAGCGGCATACATATTTGTGGACAGCCTATGCATTTACTAAGCAAATGAACAAAGAAAGAAATACTGTGAGGTTCGAGAAATGAGGAGATTTGCATTGGCTGAAACTTGATGCTTCCCTTCAGCTACTTAAAAAACTGAGCTATTCTTTTATTGGTCTCCCTCATTAAACAGGAGAGCAACCCTGCAGCTTTTTATAGTAGAACTAACCAGGTCTTCCTTTTCTTTTCTTTTTCTTTTTCAAACTCAGTGAGAAAACAACCACCGCACACACCACTGAGGTCAAGAGAGAGATGAGATTAGCAGAATGCTGATTGTTACGTTATTGCCTATCTGATGTAACCACATAAGGGTCTCTTCATTTCAAGGTTGGTGAAAGGGAAGGTTGGTTGTAAAGTGAAAACAGAGGGGCTGTGAAACTCTCTTAGTGCCTCACTCAGACATGATAAACAAGATAGGACATTTGTACCTTAAAGTAATTTTCCTGCTCATAAATAGAAATGAGCTGGAGGGAGCTTTGACGTGGTTATGCATGTATAGAATGCAGACATCCAACCTACTCCTTTGTTTGTCAATGGCTCACTTTCAGGTACATAAACAGAATTGCAAACCATTTCACAATTTTCTCTCTTCTTTCCAGTAATACAAATATAATAAGAAAGAAATACTCTGCAAGCTAATATAACCGCCCTCTCCCATCTCTATCTGTCTCTCCCTCCCTCCTAATACACACAGGCACACAAACTTGGTTAATTTGTTTCTTGTTAATTTCACTGTCCTTTTGCAAGTTTATTACGCAAATATTTTACTGACGGGTCATCTATTCTATTTTGATGTTGGAATTGTTCCTTGTAGTGGTCCCTGATTAAAAGGACACCATAAAAATATGCTGTGATTGACATTTAAATGAGCAGACTATTTTTTAAAACCAGATGATCTTTTTTTGCCCTCTTGAAATTTCATCTGTGTGAGAGAGGGACACCATTTCACCATTTGTTGGCTTTATCTAATTGGTGTATTGTTAGCAAAGATTAAGACAACTCTTTATCTTTTTTCATAACAGTTTTATTGAGTATTACAATTAAAAGAATAAAAGCTAATACAAGTTAAAAAGAATTAAAGAGTACAAATAAAAAATGAAGAAAATAGAGCAGAAAGAAAAATTGAAAAGAATGAAAAAAGAAGAATCTAACAGCAAAAGAAAAAAGTATATAAAGAGATTACTTCACACTTTGTCACAACAAATATAAACATTTTTAGCAACAATTACCTTCTAAAATATAACAAATTATCTATTCTCATATTTCCTCCCTTATTTATAAACAAAACCTTAAAACCTTGTCATTCAACTCTGCTCAGGAAAAATCCATTAAGAATCATCACAGACAGCAAACTATCTATTTTAATTTCAATCAAATAAGTCAACTTTATGTTCCTTGACTTCATTTTTAACAATCATGGTCCTAAAGTCCCTTCCAGAAAATGATGTGCCAGTCACTCTTCTGGCTTGTTACCTGTATGTTCCTTTTAACTGTTAAAACTTTAGCCAGATATATCCAGTATATCATATTTTTTGCATACAATTCTTGGAGCCTGTCCTGTTTTGTTTCTTTTGTTCCTTTAATTAAATATTTAGTTGCTACTGATTCCCTCTAGTGTTCAGTCTGCAAAGTCCCAACCTTTCCAAAAGTTCATCATATTTGAAAAGCATTAAAAAATAATTCCAAAAGTGATCAAAAAATGAGTCTCAGTCATATTTTGTTTCCGTACATTACAACTGTGAACTTAGTTGATTTCCCAGCAATTCAACTCCAGAAGCTTCGTTTCTATAGTCTACTCATGAGAAGCAGCTGTCTGGAGTATGTGTGAGTAATATCATGGCCTCTTTTTTCTCCAGAGAGTTTTTGCCAGCCAGGACCCATTTTCTGGCCACCAATTTCAGCTGTAATGCCATCCCTTCTCTTTTGGCGATCTCTAGATCACTAGAATTTGAGTAAAAGACTCTTCATCTTGTTATATCTTTCAAGAAAATTTCTTAACAATAACACAGTATCCACAAGTCTTAGGCCTCAGAAGTAGGCCACCTGATTATGACATCGAACATATAAACAAGCTAAATACACTACTAACATGGGCTACATCCTGCCCATACCCTTTCATCTTTCTTGGAGATTTCAATCTACCTCATATTGACTGGACCCTAAATAATTGTACAACTGAAATCATACACACAACCTTCTTCAATGCTATTACAAATCTAGGTCTTGAACAACTAGTAACCAACAACACTAGACTGAACAACTGCCTCGATCTCATCTTCTGCAATAGTTTGAATTTAATTTACCGAATACAAACCAAAGAACCCTTTTCCAGTAGTGATCACAATATGATTGACTTTTGCCTGAACATACGTCCACGCAAAAATCACCACAACGATGTCATCCCTAGTTGTAACTTCAAAAAGGCAATTATGATCTTATAGATAACGATCTCTCATCCTCGATTGGCAATCTCTATTCACTGGATGCAACACTGTTGAAGATCATTACAACATATTTTTACTTGAAGTCAAAAGAGTCATCAAACTATATGTTCCAACAACAACTCCAAAAACAAAACAAAAAGCAGATTACCCATATCAATAAGGAAACTTCAATCCAAAAAGAGATCACTCTGGCGGAAAAACAAATCTGGTCACGTTGCTAATTTCATAAACCGATATAAAAATTTATGCCACCAGATAAAGACCGAATGCACCAATTACCACATTAAACAAGAGGAAAACCTTCTAAGCACCAATTCCACCCGTGCTTTTTACAATTTTGTAAACAACAAACTAAAAGACTCAAGGTCCATCCCTCCCTTGATAGGACCTGATGGTAAAGACTGCAGCGACGACACCATTAAAGCCAACATCTTTAACACATTCTTCGGCTCAGTGTTTGTAAACAGTAATGGATCATGCCCAATGTTTCCTAGCCGTACCACAGACAACAATAATGATCTAATACATATCGATTTTACAGTAGACAACGTTGAAAAAGCACTCACGCAACCTAAAACCATCTCTATCTATTGGACCGGATGGAATATGTGCCTACTTCTTAAGAAAACTATCCGCTGCCATAGCCAAACCTCTAAGCATAATCTTTGAAAGATCTTTCAGAACCAGCTCCTTGCCCAACCTATGGTTACAAGCCACAGTCATTCCCATCTTCAAAAAGGGAGACCCAAGCCTAGTTGAAAATTACAGACCAATCTCCTTATGCTCGTCACCTGTAAAGTCATGGAATCAATTATTAACCAATCCATCATCCTCCATTTAGAGACAAACAACCTACTCTCCAATAAACAATTTGGTTTCAGAAAAAAACTATCCTGTAATCTGCAACTCTTACACTGCAAAAACATATGGACTACACAACTCGACCAGGGCAAAGCAATTGACGCAATCTACATAGACTTCTGCAAAGCCTTTGATTCAGTGGTACACGACAAACTACTCCTAAAAATAAAATACACTTGTACTTATTATTTTGTAAACAATTGACAAATCAAATAAATAAAAATAAAATAAATAAATAAAGTACTATTCTCATTTGCCTTTATGCTTGTTCCCCCTTAATCTTTCATGTCCTTCCGCCTTTAAACCTCCAGCTATTGCCTTGTGAAATCCAGAGGGAAATTGTGGTCTTTCACCGAGTAGCAATCACTGTTCCAAAACAAGGTATAAAATAAACAGTGAAAAATCCTTGCAAGAATTCATTGCTTATTGAACTCTCTGTTTGATGCTGTTGCCCACCTGCCAGTCATGGCTGTTAATTCATTGGCTAAGCACACCAATGTGCACTAAGGGGTCACCAGCCTGTTTCTCACAAAGCAACAGGGCAGCATAGCATTGGAATGGTTTAAACTACATTTCAGGGATCTACAGGGTCAGCGGTCTGCTTTCCATAAACATGCACTCTGGGCTGGTATCTTGGGAGAGGCAGCTTTCTACATGCATGATTGAAAGCAGCCATCCCTTTTGTCTGTACTACCTGAAGTCTTTTGTCTATAAAATAGCTTTTGTAGCTGTTTGGGGCCATTTGTAAATAACAGTACTTTCAGCATACACAGCACAGACAACAGAAAGAGACTGTAAGATGTTATTTACCTCTGTGCAATGATCAGGAAAAACACAACACCCAAATTTGATGCTGGCATGGGCATATTTAAGCTTTAGTTTACAAATAAAAGATAATCACCTAGAAGTCAGAATGAGGAAGAACACTCAATTCACTTCCTCGATGTATAGATTGCAGATATTTTTTTGCAAATTTGTAGAAAGGATCTTAAGTTGCTTGTTATGAACAATCAAAAGCCAAGGACCGATAGCCTGCAGGCTTCAGTCATTAAATTCTATAACCCTTTAAGTGTCTATCCATTTTTTTACTTTCTACCACAACAGAGATTTACGAACTTTAGCTCCATTACCGATGTAAAAGCTCAAAGCTCAATCCCACAACAAGTCAGTCACTCAGGGCTGAATGTCCTTTGAGGATGTACATTCAAGGCAACATGAGTTGTTTTTAACAAAACTCAGCTGGAGCCAGATGAATGGACAATCATTGGGAAATTTAAACTGGAGGGTTGAGAAAACACAGTGAGGGGGAAAAAAGCATCTGGCAAACATATTTGCAAGACAAGGGGTATGTTTGTGTGATCATAAAAGATAGAGTACAACTCAAAAGAAATTGGAAATTTTAGCTTGTAGTTAGTAAACTAACAAAGAGCAGACTTAGACATGGCACATTAGGTGTGATGAACAGGGTTGTTTTATTTCTATTCTCTCCACATACACAGATGATTATCTTTGTTGAGACTGGGCACTATATGCTTAGAGCAGGGGTGGGATTCAGACGTTATGGACCTGGTTTGGGCAAACCAGTAGTTCCGACCATTAGTTGGCCTCGCCCACCCACCCCTACCCTAGTCTGTCCTATATTTCTTTTTTTTCCAGCCCAGCTGAGTCACATGGCATAGTGGATTGCTACGTATCAGCTGTTTTACTCACTGGGGCTACAGCAGAAGGTAAGTTCTAGCTGAAAATTGGTGGTTTTCAAACGCTGTGCATACACGCTCACAGAACCAGTTGTTATACAGGTTGAATCCCAACACTGGCTTAGAGTGTGAGAAACATTGTGGGATGAGCAACATTTTTTCCTCTGCAAACTGAAATGCATTCTTATAGTGCAGTGGCAGCCACCCTGCCCCCTGCACATGTGCGCATGATTCCCCCCGCTGCCCCCTTACCTGTGCCTCCCAGCTAATTTTCGGTCTATTTGAGGCCTTTCTCGTCCTGCCAGAGGCTTGAGGGATGCCTCTGCAGGCTTTGCAGGGCAAAAAAATGGGCCCATTTCATCACTTCTGGTATTTCCAGAAATACAGGAAGTGATGAAATGGACCTATTTTTCAGCCTGTAAAGCCTGCAGAGGCATCCCTCAAGTCTCTGGCAGGACGAGAAAGGTCCAAAAATCAACTGGGAGGAACGCACATGCACAGTGAGGTAAGTTTGCTGGGGGCTTGCATGTCCACACAAATACCATAGGTTCACCATCACGGTTATAGTCATTTACTGATTCAAATACAAACAGTAAAGAATAGAATAGAATAGAATAGAATAGAATAGAATAGAATAGAATAGAATAGAATAGAATAGAATAGAATAGAATACCTTTATTGTCATTGCATTCAAAATACTATGAAATTTGAAAGCTACTCCAGCACAGTGCCCCAAGCACTACATCACAATCACACTGCACAGTATTTAAAAATTAAAATAATTAAAGTAATAATAATTAAAATCTAGTCTAAAACCTATTTAAAACATACATTAAGTCAGATAGTTTAAAACTGCCATTTTATACATAGGACTAAATCACAAATGTACTGTTTGATTCAAGACAATTACTGCCTTGGAAAAGAAACTGTTTCTCAGTCTATTAGTCCTCATTTTAAGACACCTATAATGTCTCCCTGATTGCAACAGTTCGAAATATGAATGTCCAGGATGAGAACGGTCTGTGGAGATTTTTAGTGCTCTAGAGAGGAGTCTGGTTTTCACAATCTCTTCCAAAGAAGAAAGAGAGCATCCGATGATTTTTTGTGATGTGTTTATAACTGTCTGGAGCATCATCTTATCCACTACAGAGCATCCAGCATACCACACCGTTACATAGTATGCCAAAATGCTCTCGAAGATAGAATGGTAAAAAGTAACCAGCAACTTCTCACCCAGACCACTCTTTTTCAGCAGCCTGCTGAATATAACGTCAGTTGTAAAATATAAACATAAATCTGTCAATTCGATGTTTAACTACTATGGTAAAAAAGTACAAATACAACTTGCTTTTATAGTCTTGTATAGATATTATATTGTTTTTACCATAGTAGTTAAACACTAAATTGACAGATTTAGCAATCATATACCTGGGATTTCTATGCTGGTAACGGATAAAGTAGTGAAATAAATGCTTAGACAAGCAGGAATGATGGATCAAATTAATTCTGGGTCAGTTCATGATGGTCCCTCTTGTGTTCTTAGAATCTAGGTTTACAAAAAAACAAAAAAAACAAAAAAACAGGAACAATAATTGAGATTCAAACACAGATGGTTGCACAGAGAGAAAGATCTATTTAGATTCCAAAGTTATTCATAATGAGAAGTTCCCATGGACAGACTCTACGTGAAGGTTGAGGATGGGCCTAATCTGAAGCTCCTCTCATGGATATTTGCTTGTTTGTTTTAAATTGGGGTGTGTGTGTGTGTGTGTGCTTATGCATGTGTTGTGTGCATTGAATATTGACAGCAGGGATCATGAAAGAGCAAACAGATGATTAATTCACTAGCCCCTAAAAAGTACAAAAGCAGGAGTCGTCAAGATGGGTAGACCTCATTAGTGTTGGCATGGCGATTGCCTAGCAACCTCAAGCAGCCAAGCAAATGGCTTTGGATATAGACAGGGTTCCTCTGTATGTAGTCCATATACTGTAGGTGCTCTGCATTGTTCTCAAGCCAATCCTATCGTGCTGGTGGATTTTCAGGGGACCCTGCTTAAAAATAGTCTGTAGCACTATCACCCTTTCTTGGCATGCACAACTGCAGTAGTCGTTGGGTCCTGCATCAAAAGAATGCAGAACAGCCAAGACTCACAAAGTTACAGGTTGCATACTCTCTCAAATGGTGCAGGAAAGGAAAAATTCAGAAAGGAAAAGATAGGAAGGAAGGAAGGAAGGAAGGAAGGAAGGAAGGAAGGAAGGAAGGAAGGAAGAAGGAAGGAAGGAAGGAAGGAAGGAAGGAAGGAAGGAAGGAAGGAAGGAAGGAAGGAAGGAAGGAAGGAGGCAGGCAAGGCAGGAGGAAGGAAGGAAGGAAGGAAGGAAGGAAGGAAGGAAGGAAGGAAGGAAGGAAGGGGGAGGGAAGGGGAGGGAAGGGTCATCATTGAGAAAGAGAGAGTTACAGAAGAAAGTCAGAAAGGAAAGAAAGAAAGGAAAAAGTCAGAAAGGAAAAAAGGAAGGAAGGAAGAAAGAAGAAGGAAGGAAGGCCTACAGTATTTATTTGAAGGATAAATACCGAAAGAATTGAATCTATAGTATTTTATTTGTAAGTCAAATAATATTTACTAACTTCTTAACTCACTCAGCTCCGACTGCTTATTCAAAGATGCTTCTGCCAACATTTTCTACATTTAATGAGATAAGTTGTAAATCAATGGAACCAACGGGGATGCCTTTCATATCCCCCATCCATTTTTATTATAGCGATACATTTTAGCCTATGGTTTCTCCAGGTGCTTTAAGTAAGCTTTGTTAACCAATAACCCTGCTGTGAAGTTCATACCAACAAAGCCATTATGCTTTAAGGAAAGCATCACCACATGGATGGAAGACATTGTGATACCAAGGGCATCTTGCATCACTTAGTTTTCAGAATGCATTTTTTTTTTCTTTTCTATTCTGATGGGAAGGAATGCAACTGTTCAGTTAATGAAATAGACAAACCGGGAAAACATGTATTTGAGAATCCAGTTCCAAAATGCGAAATGTTTACTGAGCTGGCAAAAGGGACAGCACCGATATTAAAAGTAGCAGAAAGAAACAAAAATTGCAAGTCAGAAATGGAAAAAAAAAACATTCTTAATAATGTTAAGCAGTGCCAAAGCTAGCATCTCAAGCTATTTGTTTTTTTCTTTTGACTGAGAGCTTCCTGGCACCTGCTCATATGCCTAAATCAGAAAGCCAAATTCCATTGAGTGTCATGAACAATTTTGTGCTATCTGGGGGTACTTATATTAATCTGCATATGCTTACACTAATCAAGCATTTTGCTCCTGTTTACTTTACTTTTTTTCTTTTTGGCTGAACAAATGAAAGAGAAGGAAGTCTAACAAATGAACAGAATGTTATTGTTTTTGTCTCTTGGAGCCCTGAAGAAAACTTTTAATATTTTCTCTTTAAAAATTGAATAATAATGACCTGCTCAATCATCAGACATATATAGCATTCAGCTTTGTTCGGGTATTTTCCCACGTCATTGTAGTTGTGCTTTTAAAGTTGTAGCAACGTTTCAGCAGAATCTCATCTGCCATCATCAGGCTTCTGTATAGTGTTCATCTGTGAGTCAGACTTTTACAGTGGTTTCAGATTTAAATTTGGGGCAGCCTATTGCCGAAACGTTGCTACAACTTTAAAAGCACAACTACATTGACGTGGGAAAATACTCAAACAAAGCTGAATGCCATACATGTAAGTACCCGCGAAAACTTAAGAAACACACACACACACACACACACACACACACACACACACACACCTATATACCTTCCTACCTTCCTTCTTTCCTTCCTTCTGTCTTTCTTTCTTTTTCTTTCCACCTTCCTTCCTTCCTTCCTTCTTTCTTTCTTTCTTTCTTTCTTTCTTTCTTTCTTTCTTTCTTTCTTTCTTTCTTTCTTTCTTTCTTTCTTTCTTTCTTTCTTTCTTTCTTTCCCCCTTCCTTCCTTTCTCCCTTCCTTCCTACCTTCCTTCCTTCCTTTCCCCCTTCCTTCATCCTTCCTTTCCTCCTTCTTTCCTTCCTTCCTTCCTTCCTTCCTTCCTTCCTTCCTTCCTTCCTTCCTTCCTTCCTTCCTTCATCTTTCTTTCTTTCTCTTTCTCTCTCTTTTCACCTTCCTTCCTTCCTTCATCTCAGTTCTCTGAGCAGTGCATCCATTATAACCACACAGAAATGTTTTGGGACTTCTGATCCCTGATTACGCAGAGGACATATAGGCTTTTTACTCATACTAAAATTATTCCCGTTGGTGCTAGCCTCTATTTCAAGCTGAGGGGTGTCTGGTCAACTTCCAAATTTATTTTCCAATCTGTTTAGCAGTAAGCCTTTGGTAGACTAAATCTGAAATGTCAATTTAGATTTGGTTGCTCTGATCACATAGAGTTAAGTCCTGCATGATTGGCTGCAGTGTTTGTTTTATTATCCTGGTCTGGAGTGGATTTGACATTGTTTCAGTTGTAATTGTGGCTATTTTCTAATCCGAATCTGAACTTTTGGTATGTGCCCTTAAAAGCTAACCTAATGATCAACATTTCAGCCAAATGGGACTGATCATCAGAAATGTTCAGAGTCATATCATTCCTTTCCAAAACTCTGATTTTTGAATGGAACATTTTACACAGTAGGTTGTAGGTTAGGGTCTGATGAGGAATTGTTATTTTTCCTTCCAACATCCAGATCTGCCTATCCCAGGTCCATGGGAAGAACTCAATAGGTGAACAAAAATGTCAGATCCAGTCTGAACATCTGGGTGACTGTGTGGTAAACCTAATAATAATAATAATAATAATAATAATAATAATAATAATAATAATAATAATAATAATAATAATAATGATGATGATGATCTCCAGGCACTGCAGAATAAAAGAGAAAGAACTGGAGAAGATAGTGAAATATAAAAACCTACAAATAGAAATAGAACAACTATGGCATAGGCAAGCAAGGGTAGTACCAATAGTAATAGGCCCCTTGGGTGCAGTTCCAAAACAACTGGAGCACCACTTGAACACCATAGGCATTGACAAATTTGCCATCAGTCAATTGCAGAAGGCAGCTTTACTTGGAACAGCTTCCATCCTATGGTAATATCTGTAACACCATCAAACACCCAGATTTGCCTATACCAAGTTCTTGGTAGACAAAAATTCCAAACCCAGTCTGAACATCTGGCTAACATTGCAATGAACAACAACAACAACAACAACAACAACAGCACTTGTATGTCATGAAGCCATGGTGGCGCAGTGGTTAGAATGACCAACTCAAGGTTGACTCAACCTTCCATCCTTCTGAGGTCAGTAAAATGATGACCCCGATTGCTGGGGGCAATAGGCTGACTCTGTAAACCACTTAGAGAGGCACTGTGAAGCAGTATATTAGTCTAAGTGTTATTGCTATGAGCAGCTGGTTTAAGCAGAAGGTTAGGCATTGATGTAGATTGTTTAAATAACATTATAGAGCCTACGGATGGATGGAAATTTTTAAGAGTGACAAAGTAATCAAGCAGAATCACACGCATCATGATGTCATCACATAAAAGCTGCATTTATATCATCTGCATGCCAATATGACTGACACAATGCGCATGGGTTAATATGACATGATTATTCTCTGTCGTCATGGTTTCTAACAGCTGACTATTAAAAGAAGGCAATTGCAGACATTAGCACCTAACCTATTTGCACAGGCATTTCTGGTTATTTATGATGTCTTAAATGGCTTAGACACAACACAATTTCCTCCTTTGAGGATAACATCTAAATTATATTCTCTCCTGATTCTATTCAGTTGACTAATTTCCTAGCACCTTATTGCTTTCCTATTAATATTGGTGTTGCCAATTAACCAAAGTGGTAAAGAATAGGTTGGAATCCTGCTGTGCTTAGTAACAGGTCTGGCTTATTTGTCTATTTATTTTAAAGATTTTGATCTCACCTTTCCATTAAAAAGGACAGCTAACTGCAAAACAAAACCAATAAAGCATCAGATCAATGAACAACTAAAAGAAGGAAGAGATAACAGCTAAATAGTAATTACATAAAATGTCTAGAAAATTCAAAACTTAAAAATTCATTTATAGGCATGGGTTGGAAGCTATGGTGATGCCAGAAAGATATCGCAAGTGCCATGATATCCTAACTTAAAAGACTTGATTTTTTGTATCAATGGTACAAGCCAACAGTTGCCAATTGCATAATTAGGGGACTGGAAGCTAAAACAGATGAAAAACCGTTGCAGGAATTTGATATGTCTACTTTAATGAAATGAAGGACTAGAGGTGACCTGATATCAGTGTTCCAATATTTAAAGGGCTGCCACAAAGAAGAAAGGGTCAACCTATTGAAGAAGAAAGAAGAAAGGGTCCAACCCAGGGGTGGGATTCAAATTTTTTAACAACCAGTTCTGTGGGCATGGCTTAGTTGGTGGGCGTGGCTTGGTGGTCATGTGACTAGGTGGATGTGGCTTGGTGGTCATCTTATTGGCTGGGCGTGGCCAACTCAATATCACTCACATTGAGGCACACATCTCCTCACCTGGCCTCTCATGACTGTGGGGATGCTGCAACAGTCGTAAGTGTGAAAAATGGTCATAAGTCACTTTTTTCAGTGCCATTGTAACTTTGAATGGTCACTCCACACAAGCAAAGTATGAGCAAAGGAGGGGAAAAAAACTCCAGAGATGTTCCTGAGACAGGAAGTCTAGTCCTGCCAAGAATGTAATAAGGGTTAACGGAGAGGCAGTTTCTGTAAGCAACACCAGAATGTTTCCTTCCTGCCTTCCTTACAGGATTAGGCCAGTAATTTCTTCTAACAACCGGTTCTCCAAACTGCTCAGAATGTTAACAACTGGTTCTAGCAAATAGGTGCGAACTGGTAGAATCCCACCCCTGGTCCAACCTATTCTTCAAAGCACTCGAAGGCAGAACAAGAAGCAATGGATGGAAATTAATCAAGGAAAGAAGCAATCTAGAACTAAGAAGAAATTTCCTGGCAGCTAAAACAATTAATCAGTGGAACGACTTGCCTCCAGAAGTTGTGCGTGCTCCAACACTTGAGAGTTTTAAGAAAAGATTAGACAACCATTTGTCTGAAATGGTATAGGGTTTCCTGCCTGAGCAGAGGGTTGGACTAGAAGACCTCCAAGATCCCTTCCAACTCTGTTATTCTGATATACAGGATGATAGATGCCCCCTTGCTCATCCCTGTCCTGAATTAATCTTCTTCAGACAGTGCGTAGCTCAGAGAGTTATAGTATGCCATCCAAGAAAACCTCTCCAAAAAAATCATAGTAAATGAGTCTTAGAGATCCTTAACCCAGTCCATTTCAAACATAATCAGTTAATCTGTAGTTTAAACTATTGTTTAAAATATATGAGCAGGGAACAGTAAAGGCAGCAACGGTGACTTTAATTATCATTAAAGTAACAGTGGTCTCTTTGGTGTGTTTTGTTTTTAAATCTCTTGCCAGATCATGAAGAAAGACCCTCGGAGGAGATGCTGCTCAATCTGCAACAGACACATGAGATTAAATATTCTCCATCCGTTTGTGAGATGAAATGTGGAGCTAGTAGTTGAGAAGATGCCAAACGTGCTTAAGAAAGGAGAATAATTTCCTCTTGCCCGCTTTGTTTAGCGTACCTATTAAAGTCCCCAGACACATTAAATAATATATTAGAAGAGCCACTGGAGTTACAATGGACAATCCATCTCCAACTATGAATTTCTACGCTGGGAGCACTCACATTTTCTTTATATAGGTGGTCATGGAGTTCCTCTCCATTTCAAAGGGGAATAGTCAAGTACTCTGTTGAGGTTGGTTTTATTTACTTGCAATATTTATATCCTGCCTTTCTCCAGCAGCAGCTCAAGATGATGGACATTTAATCCATCTCCAATTTTCCCGACAATAACATTCTCATAAGGTAGATTGAGCTGAGAGAATGATTTTCACAAAGTCAGCGAGCTCTATGGCGGAGAATTTCAGGAGATTCTAAATCATCCAGGTCAAACCACCTGGACTGCCTGTGTAATTATAGAAAGATGGGGTCGTTTCTTCAAAAAGACAAGCGCTGAGAACATGAGGGTTAGTTCTTGGCCTTCCAGTTGGCCCACAATATAAACTGTGCATGCATCCATCCAAATAGTGTAGTTGTTAAGGTGTTACACTAGGATTTGGAGATCCCTTTCACATCCACTGTCAGCCACAGATGTCCCAAAGGTGCTTTCCCAAAAGGCAACTGGAACGTTCTTGGTTGTTTTTGCTTTGAAACAGTTCCAAAGAAGTTGAAGAATTGAAGAAGCTTCTTGGATGAGAAGCAAAATATTTTTTGAAAAAAAGCAATCCAAGAAAGTCCAGTTGCATTTTAGAAAAACAGCTAACTTGTCATGCCCCTGTTGGACCCTGAATCTATGATGGAAGACAAGCCGGAGCTGGAGCAGACAGAGATCGAGGGGGCAGCTTCGTTGGCTTCAGAGGAAAATGGAGAGGAGCAGGTTGAGTCACGCCAGGGCCTTTCACGATTGGGACAGCTTGTAGTTAGGGAGAACCAGACTTGAAATTCTAGAACTAGAAAACCTTGAATTACGCCGTCTTCGGTCTGACTTAAGCATGGTATATAAAATCATACATTGCAATGTCCTACCTGTCAGTGAATACTTCAGCTTCAACCATAACAACACAAGAGCACACAATAGATACAAACTCAAAGTAAACCGCCCCAAACTTGATTGCAGGAAATACGACTTCAGCAATAGAGTGGTCAATGTCTGGAATACTCTACCCGACTCTGTAGTCTCTTCCCCAAACCCCAAAAACTTTAACCTTAGACTGTCTACTATTGACCTCACCCCTTTCCTAAGAGGTCTGTAGGGGGCGTGCATAAAGCGCACCAACGTGCCTACCGTCCCTGTCCTATTGTTTCTCTTATTCTTTTATTTTTCTTATATGTAACCATTTCATGTATTCACAACTATGTATACACTTGTACTTATTATCTTGTAAACAATTGACAAATCAAATAAATAAATAAATAAATAAATAAATAAATAAATAAATAAATAAATAAAAATAGAAATGGGGGCAAAATGACCAAGAGACTTTAAGTAGTGAACATGAGAGACAGAGCTCAGGCAGTGAGGAAGGACCACCCTCACCTGATCCTTGAGCACAGAGAGTTGAGAGAAGGTGGGAACCGTCCAGGCTGACCCGACTATTCGGGAAGAGAATGCCCCTCCCCTCTCCACAAGGCACCCCTGGGGACTGAAACTTAAGAAGATGCTGTGGGAAGGGGGCATTTGTCAGGAACAAATGTTGAGCGCTGTTGACGGCGTTTGAAGTTTCTTGGATTTCCTGCTTCCTTCCTGGCTTCCTGGATTAATTGCCTTGCTCCTTTGCTTCCTGGACTCATTGACTTGCCCTGCTGGATTTCTTGCTTTGCAGCTACTGTGCTCACAGTGTTGGGCTGGACTATTTGCTGCCAGAGGCTGCTGGAGGTGTGTGTGTGTGTGTGTGTGTGTGTGTTTGTTTGTGATCACTTTGCTCTGGGACTTGGCAGAAAGGTGGGAGCATTTGGGAAAATTTGGAGTGATAAAGGGGGGGTTTGAACTGCTAGTTGCTTGTATTGCCTCTGTGCCACACAACTTTGGGACATCTATGGCTGCAGTAGAGGGTTCCTACCTTTCGGTGGGTGATTGCGCCCGCCCCTAACATGCATGTGCACCCCTAATGCGCCAATTAGCGAGAGGACAAAGAAATGAAAAGCTAGGAGCGACTCTCTCACCTGCCCCTGCACTTGTTGCTTCTTTTATCCTCTCAGCTGATCAGCAGAGTCGAACCGGTATTTATTTTTACTACCGTTTTGGCTGAACTGGGCTGAACTGGTAGCATACCACCACTGTATGAAAGTGGACGTGAAAGTGATTTCCAAACCCTAATGTAATATCTTAACAGTTAGACTCTTTGGATGGATGCCTGCACAGTTTATATTGTGGGCATACTGGAAGGCCACTTTTGACCCACATGTCTTCAGAACCAATTCTTGTGATCTTTCTTGTGAAACTACCTGATCTCTTTATAATTACAGACAACTCCTGATAGTTTTCTTGGCAGAAATTTGGAAGCTTCTTTTCTACTGCCTTGGTTTAGAAAGGTCCCACAATTCCATGGATACCTGATTTAAACAGCATGCATAATTGTGTGTGTCCTTGTGTCTACATGTGTGAAAAGGCATGTGGCTACGCAAAAGGTGTTTACATGCCCTGCAACCTTCCTATCAAATTAGCTGGATCAAATTGCTGCCCTTATCAATTTGTTCTCTGTTTTAAGAATGCTGCCCACGTCATTTTAAAACCCCACGGCCGTTTTTTTTATGGTGGTGATTTATGGTAGGACTAATTGAAGTTTTGATTCAGAAAAAATAATGAGAAGGTAGATCTCATCAGGGAAATCCCAGTGGCATCTAGCTGATAAGATGATAAACTAGATGAAAGCTCTCTAACCTTCCTTGAGTTAGCCTGGTGACTTCATGATATTTTGAACTAGCCTATATTATATTCCTGAGCATTTAATTGGCAACATCTTTCTGACCTTGACTGATATCAGAAAATTAAGCAAGGTTGGACCTAGTTAATTTTGGAGAGGACAGCACTATGAAATATCATAGCTGAGACCAGATAACAGGAAAAAGCCCTGGAAGAAGATAATGATAAATCACTTCCAAATTGGCAGAAGAAGAGGAATATCCTGAAAAAATATCAGGAGTTAATTTGAGATTCTTTGCCTTACATTCTTATATAGCTTCTGCTTTAAGGGCTGGTCCTGAGTGAAAATCTTCTTGCCTCAGAGACGTTGCAGCTTCTAACAGACTTTAATTTCATCAAGTGCGCAGTCAAATTTTAGCCAGTCTGAGAAACTATTCATGGTCATTTCCCTCTGTCCTGGACATCTAATAAGAGTCTTTTGGAATGGGCAGTCATACTAATTTAAATCAATCAATCAATGGTGCTGACCATCAATTGTGAATAGTATATATATTTTTTCTTCATATCTGTAGGGAATTGTCTACTGTGGCATGAATAGTAACACACAAGTATGAAACTTTAAAACGTAGCAAGCTATTGAACTTGAAGGTGAGGTTGGCTCACAAATCACAATCTCTTCGTCTTTCTTCCAACAGTTGGAAGCCTGCTCAAAGGGTACAGGTTGAAACTACTACACATATTCACACAAGTCACTATTTTCCTCTTAGTTCCTCCAGACAATTCCCATTTTCTTGCAGAAGTTCCTGGTCCTAATTCTCTTGCTGTCTTCTCCTTTGAGATCTCTTCCTAGGATCTTTTTACTGCTGTTTCCTTCTATTTATCTTAAAGCCACCAAATCACGTTTCCGTACTTCTGACTCCTCCTAGTTACAGGTTCCCATGTTTTCAGCGTTCTCTTCGCTGACAATGTAAAGCTATTCAACACCACAGACAATACTGCTACCCTTCAAGAAGACCTCGACTATGTATCAGAATGGTCAAACAAATGGCAACTTCAAATCTCAACAAATAAATGCTTTGTCTTACGTATTGGCAAAAAAAATCAGAAAATAAAATACAGGCTGAATAGTCAAGACCTTGTTGATGATCCAAACTCTGTCAAGGATCTTGGAGTACTCATCTCTAATGATCTAAGTGCTAGAGCCCACTGTAACTACATAGCCAAAAAGGCATTAAGAGTTGTTAACTTAATCCTACATATCTTTTTCTCTAGTAATATCACACTACTAACTAGAGCATAGAAAACATTTGCTAGACCAATACTCAAATGCAACTCATCAGTCTGGAACCCACATTACGTATCTTATATTAACACAGTTGAGAAAGTGCAGAAATATTTCACAAGAAGAGTTCTCCACTCCTCTACTCATTGCAGAATACCTTATGCCACCAGACTTGAAATTCTAGACCTAGAAAACCTAGAACTATGCTGCCTTCAGTCCGATCTAAGTATAGTATATAAAATCATACATTGCAATGTTCTACCTGTCAATGAATACTTCAGCTTCAACCATAGCAATACAAGAGCAAACAATAGATACAAACTCAACGTTAATCGCACGAAACTTGATTGCAGGAAATACGACTTCAGCAACAGAGTGGCCAATGTCTGGAATACTCTACCTGACTCTGTGGTTTCTTCCCCAAACCCCAAAACCTTTAACCTTAAACTGTCTACTATTGACCTCACCCCTTTCCTAAGAGGTCTGTAGGGGGCATGCAAAAGCGCACCAACATGCCTACCGTCCCTGTCCTATTGTTTCTTTTATTTTTCTTATATGTATCCATGTATTCATAACTATGTTTTTCTTTATACCTATTATCTTGTATGCAATTGACAAATAAATAAATTAAAAAACAAAAACAAATCTCTGCCAGTTTGTATCAGATTATCCATATTTGTTTGCAAAACAGAAACACCAAGTTAGAAAAACAGGTGTAGGACCAGACAACTCAACTGGGTAGAGGAACACAAAGCTATATTTATGGCTGCGGAGGAATTTGATATTCCTGATGGAAAAGTGAGTTGATCCAGAATTTTACTTGCAATATGAACTTACATACTGGGCCTTACATGATGCTCCAATCAAAACATACTCTGAGCAGCATACACTCCCCAGATATAAGAGAAGATGAAGGTGGAGTCAAAAGAGGGATTATCCTCGAATCATTTCATTCCCAAAATTATTCTAATTCCAACCCCTCTTTAATTCCATTAACTCTTATCTAAAGCCAGTTTAGTGCTGACCATTAGTTGACCAAATGCTTGTATTTAGATAGGAGCAATAAATCAGCTTAACTGATTTAATTTAATCAGTAAATTAATGTAATCCATTTCTGGATTAAAAACAGAAACACACAAAATGTAAATCCTAAATATCCCAGAAACTGGGATGCTGGGAGTAAAAAATCTTAGAATACAACAAAGGAAATTCATTTCTGCTTTAAAAGTAAACAAACAAATGAACAATCCCGTTGTCAGGGATTGTCAAATAAATCCAGGAAATGCCTAAGAATTTGACCTAAAGGTGATTTTCAGGGAGTCCCTTCTCAGATGCTAGAAGAAAGCACCTGTGAAAACTATCAAGTATGTTTGTCTTCGCTGTCTAAAGGTGTCTGTAACTAGAAATGGAAGAAAGCAGAGACATGATTTGCAAAGAGTTTGAAGACACAAAGCATGAAGTTGCAAACAACTTGGCCTTAATTGTTCAGCTGTAACTAGGTTTCCTGCTGTGATCTGTGACTGCACATCATTCTCTACAGGTTGCTGAGCTGCTTTCAGGAGCCATGGTCCTTTACTATATGCCAGTTATTACTCAGATAATGTAATGAGCTTGTTAGCCTGTCAAAAAGCATGTTAATTTCACATCGGCTTTGTTAATTTCCCTCCCTTTGGTAAGTTCCCTGAAGCTGCCTCTGATCTTGACAACTTGACAGCAGTGTGCTTCGACAGTTTATGAGCAGTGCCAAACAAAACACGTACACTGGGGACATATTCCTGTTTTCTGGGAGGGAAAAGTATGGCTGAGTCTGGGGTACTCAAAATATTTACTGGAGATTAAAGTCGTGTTTCAGCAAAGAGGAAGCAGAGGAAGATAACTGACTAAAGAGATGGCTTGGTTAAAGAGGTACAATGTGAGTTGTGATTTATTTATTGCACCAGGAAAAGAAATGGCATAAATTGAAGCTCAAGAGCTCTCTAATTGCCCCCAATCCATGGAATCCAGCTAGCAAAGTCTCCAGCTATAGTTGGCAGGAAGGACTCTGCAAAATCAGAAGACAGCCTCCCTTGTAAGGCGATGTTCTGAACTGAGATAGGAAAATTTGAGACCTCTCGTTCATCTTCTTCAACTTGTTTGGGAGGTCTCCAGTCCAGAGCATCCTCTAACTGTCCTGTTTGATGCCTATAATTGCTGTAAATCACTTCAACATGATTGCTGTAGTTATTCTAATATGAAAGCTGAAATTAATTACCTCATTTGGCTAGCACAATCCATTATTTGTACTCAGGGGTTTTTGGATGCGGTGCCTGAACTTTGGCCCAAAGGAGTATATTTGAAGAAGTCAATAGGGGCTATTACAAAGATGGGGATTCAAGAAAAAGCTTCACCAGATGTTCAAGGAAGAATCTTGGCTAAAAGTTGCTAAGAGGAGAGGTCATTGGCGAGTCTAAATCTTTCAGACAAAGTGTTTTATCCAGGTATTTCCTAATCATTTCTCTGGAGACATCCAAATCCTGCCAGCTCTTGACTTCAGCTGTTCAATATGTTTTTGTTCTATCAGTCTGACCTGGGACCACTTGCTTGCATTCAGAGAAAAATATATTGCAGTATATCAATAGCACTTAGAAATACTCAGTGGGTTTACCTAATCTAAAAAAGCTAGGTGACAATAGTTAAATATTTTATAATAGTTTTGTACTATCTTGTATTGTTCACCCACACAGTGTTTAAAGGCAGGATTTCTTTGGCACTAAAGCAGGATTAAAATATTTCAAATATATCAAAATAAATAATAGAAAAGAAATTGGATTTACAGTGGGAGAAAATCCTCTTTTCCTCCTAATTAAAGTAGATATATTCATTTATGTACAGCCATAGACCACAAAACACAGTTAAAATATAAAGCATGCAGCGTAACGGAAAATAAGGCTACATAGTTTGCATTCAGATACAGCGGCTTGTAATAACTAATGTTGTGGCATAAAATGTGATTTCTTTTCAGGAAACGTTACAGTAGTGATCATTTAATAGAAAGCATATCATTGCCTATTGGTGATTGATTTTGTTTTAACAAAAACAATGTCGACTCTCCATTACCACATAGATTTTTTTCCAGGATGATCTGTTTGAGACCTTGTTAGCTTGGTCTTTGAATGGTGTATTCATCAGCACCTTCACTAAGTCCATCCTACTTGTTTCTAATTATCCGCTTCTATGCTTTTGTTCCATTTCCCCCCAGTTCTATGGATTTTGCAAGAGAAGTAGATCTTTGCAAATTTAATCCTTATTATTTATGCTGGGAATGAGAATTCTGGATTCAATTGTTCTGGGATTTATTTGTTCTCTTCACTATCCATGTTTTTCTCAAGGATCTTCTCTAGTACTAAAGTTCAGCACCAAAGTTCACCAAAATGATAGCTCTTTTTCTCTCCTACTTACTGAATATCTATCTATCTATCTATCTATCTATCTATCTATCTATCTATCTATCTATCTATCTATCTATCTATCTATCTATCTATCCATCCACCCATCCATCTTGCATGCCATTGATCTTTCCTTTTATGGTGTCACAGGGAAACCATGATTTGTAGGTATAGACAAGTCCTGGCATTTGAGTATCTTTTCCAAGGCCTTCTTTCATCACTATTCTATGAAGTGCTAGTCTGAAGCATATTTATGAACTGCAGATTCTCTTACAGTTGTTTATCAATTCCAAATAGCTGAGACTCTCCACCTCTTCAGTATCTCATTCAGTAAATGAACCTCAGAGGTGCAGTTATTAGAATGCAATACTGCAGACTACTTCTGCTGACTGCCGGTTGCCTGCAATTTGGCAATTCAAATCCCACCAGCCTTCCATCCTTCTGAGTTGGGTAAAATGAGGATTCAGTTTGTTGGGGGCAAGAGGCTGACTCTGTACCCTGCTTAGAGAGGGTTGTAAAGCACTATAAAGCAGTATGTAAGTAAGTGCTTTTTTATTGTTATCTCCATTGGAAGTTCTAAATTTGGCTGATCTGTTGTGATTAGTTTGGTCTTCTTGATATTCAATTGTAACCCCATTTGTACATCTTGATTTTCTCTATTAGAGCTGGCCAATCAATTTCATTTCCATCCATCAGAATGATGTCATCAGTAAAGTATTGTTGTTGGCATCCTTCAGTCTCAAAAGACAATGATATCGTATGGTAAAGTATGGGTATTTGATATTTCTTCCACCAATCTTAAAACCATGTTCATCTTCTTCCAACCCAGCCTCCCTGAATATATATCTACCATATAGATTGAATAAGAAAGAAGGGAGAATATTGTATTTTCTCATTCATTTTTTGACTAGGACTTTTTGTCTCTATATAGATTTTACATGAAGACAACAGGAGGTTGTGGGATTTTCATTTTTCTAAGGTCATCGCAAATACAGACAAGTCCAGATGAACTAATCCCACTTTATTCTAAAGCTATATCAACAGAATCATGCAAGTCTGAAAGTACTTTTCTCTCCCCCCGCACCCCACCAATTGATTTACAGCCCAAGAAACTAAAGAGAGTCCCTTCTAGACATTTGTCCTACAGTGGACTAATGTTAGGATATTGAATTTAGGATATTAGTGTAAGTGTAACTTGCCAAGTTTGAAGTCCCTTGGCCAGAATACATAATGTTAGTTGATTAGTTAGAGCAAGGGTCTTCAAACTTGGCAAGTTTAAGACTTGTGGACTTCAACTCCCAGAATTCTTGAGCTAACACGAGTGGAGGAAGAATTCCAGGAGTTGAAGTCCAAAAGTCTTAAAGCTGAGTTAGGGAGTGCTGACTCATGCATGAGGCAATCTGGGCTGTGATTGGCTGATGTAAGTGTAAAGGGGGTGTTTCCCTTTCTTCCCTCCTTTTTCTTCAGTGTCTTCTGTATACTGTACAATTTTACCTCATGATGTTCCTGAGTTCTTAACTCTCTTTTTTTTTTTTTCTTTCTGGATGATGACAAAGATTGCTTTAAGTTTGAATGTTAAATATATTTATTTAATTTTTTTTTTAAAAAAAACTACATTTCTGTCAGTATCTATGACTTCGTTTGGACAGCTACTGCCCAAGTCCATGACAACTAAGCTTTCTCTTATCCATTCATTCCTCTGACTATGGTTTCCCATGGTTTTCCTCTCATATTTACTGTACCTTTATACATATTTTACCTTTCTTTGTTTTTCTCAGCTATTGAGTTAGCATCAGCAATAGTGTATATTCCTCAGAGCTGTTTTTTGTAACTAGCATGAACATCTGTCATCTTCCTTTCCATAGCAGGCTCCGATTTTTCTTCTTTGCCTGTCATATTTCTGTAGATATTCAATGAGATGTTGTACCCTTCTGACCGGAATGGTGATCTAATTTCATTTTCTATTACTCAAGATTCTAAGAAGTAGGGAATATCTTTTAAGGTACCAGGGATGTTTATACCGTACAGAACTTCAGTACATTTCTTCCATCTTTGTTTGATCTTCTTGGAATCATTTACTGTGTGTCCAATGGTGTCTTTTAACAAACTAATTTGTTTGGAGTTTGAGGAGATTTTCCTTGTTGGTCCATACCTGTGTCCATCTTCATTGTCTACACATATGTTTTTTTTAAAAAAAAATACTACTTTTTGTACATTCTGAAGCTCCTTGCTGAGTTTATCTATCATCATGGCCATAGGTGTTGACATTAAAAGGAATACCTTTTCTCAGCATCTTTTAAAAGTCTGTTCTCTCTCTCTCTCTCCATCTGTTTCTTCTCTCTTTGTATCTATTTATCTAACTATCTATCATCTCTTTCTCTCTGTGTGGGTATCCCTCTCTGTCTGTCTTTATACCTACCTGCCTGCCTGCCTGTATGTTTGTCTCTCTCACACACACTCTCTGCCCTTCTCTGTCTTTCTTTGTATGTATCTAACAATCTGCCTAACCATCTGTGTCTGTCCATCTGTCTGTCTATCTATCTATCTATCTATCTATCTATCTATCTATCTATCTATCTATCTATCTATCTATCATCTCTCTCCACTATAATTGTAATTAATTGTAATTGTAATTCACTGTAATTCATATATTCATAACCATGTTTATACTTATACCTGTTATCTAATACTTGCTTGTCAAATGAATGAATGAATAAATAAATAAATAAAATTGAACATGGACTCTCATTTTGGAAAGAGATTTCAGTTGCCTTTGGCTTCACTTTTCTTCTTGGCAATTTCTACTGATGTCCCATTTGCTTTCTGGGTTTTTGGCAGTCCCTTTTCACATTCATCCTTAACAATTTGTTTGATTTTATTCTTCAGTTCCTCTGGTATCCCATCAAAGAAATTCAGAACTTCAAAGCAATTTCTGATATTTTCCTTGAAAAATGTTGGGTATGTGCTCAAGATCATATGGGAACTGGCTTCATTCTTCATTAGCTTATTCAATTCACTTTAACTGGCCTTGGAGTGTGCACATGAGACATTTGTGATCATTCCATAATCTTTGTGGATCAGAGTTGTCATCACATTGGTTGTGATTTCCTGTTCGCCCACAAAGGAGTGGTGGGCAACTTTATTCTGATCAAAGGTCACACTCAATCTTTTTGGGCTTGGAGAACTGAAAATCATATGTAAGGAAGAGCAGATTTGGGAAGAAATAGTTTTTAATTGGATGGATCTGTTTAGTTGGTAATATACTTTAGTCAATAATATGTTTTCATCTGTTTCTTATCTCAGGATGGCAGAGAAATGTATTAGTGTACAGAAAGCATGGCTGGGGTGAGGGGTCCAAAGATTATAAAAAGTAGAACCCAGGAACTTCTTGTACCTTCCTATGTCTTAAAATACAGTTATAAATATCTCAAGTAGTAGTTATTAAACATGAAATATTATATTCTGGGAAATATATATTATGCTTTTCAAAATGTGAAAAAGAAAGAACTTTTAAATTCAATAGGTAAGTAAAAAGGGTTGCATCAGACTGGTTAGCTTCCATTAAAGATGGAAACCTATCCTTCCATCCCCCCCATCATCAGAACTGATGAAGCTTCTTAAATGAGAAGCAAAATGTTTTCTTCTTCTTCCTCAAGAAAAAAAACACAAAACCCACAGCCCAGTTTATGAAGGGGGGAAAAAAAAGCACCTTTGAGACAACTATGACCTGGATGACTGAGTATCTCCACAGATATTTTTCCATTAAAAGACTGCCAATGACTTGTGAATGTTCTGTATAAATTATTTTTCATAGCCTGAAGCAACATATTATAGCAAAGGATGTTGTCCATTCCTTAATGGACAACGTTAACACATTGATTTCATGCATATCTCAACCTTAGCCAGATCAGTTATATATATTTATACTGAAGGGAAGCTTTATACTGAAAATGGCAAAATAGTACACCACTCAGCACCTACAGAAAATAATATTGAAACAATATTCCCTTCCTTTCCTTTCTTCCTCTCCCTCTCCCTCTCCCTCTCCTCCCCTCCCCTTACCTTCCCTTCTCTTCCTTTCCCTTCCCTTCTGTTCCCTTCCCTTTCCATTCCCCTTCCCTTTCCGGAATAAAATATGATAATATTCCATTAAATACATAATTCATGTAAAACATTTGTATTGTATGAGTCCGTGCTCGCAACTATGATCTTATACACAACGATCTCTCATCCCTTGATTGGCAATCTCTATTCATTGGATGCAATACTGTTGAAGACCATTACAACATATTTTTACTTGAAGTCAAAAGAGTCATCAAACTATATGTACCAACAACAACTCCCAAAACAAAACAAAAAAGCAGATTACCCATAACAATAAGGAAACTTCAATCCAAAAAGAGATCACTCTGGCGGAAAAACAAATCTGGTCACGTTGCCAATTTCAAAAGCCGATACAAAAATGTATGCCACCAGATAAAGACTGAATGCACCAATTATCACATTAAACAAGAGGAAAACCTTCTAAGCACCAATTCCACCCGTGCTTTTTACAATTTTGTAAACAACAAACTAAAAGACTCAAGGTCCATCCCACCCCTGATAGGACCTGATGGTAAAGACTGCAACAACGACACCATTAAAGCCAACATCTTTAACACATTCTTTGGCTCAGTATTTGTAAACAGCAATGGATCATGCCCAGTATTTCCTAGTCAAACCACAGATAACAACAATGATCTAATACATATCGATTTTACAGAAGACAATGTTGAAAAAGCACTATGCAATCTAAAACCATCTCTATCTATTGGACCGGATGGAATATGTGCCTACTTCTTAAAAAAGCTATCCACTGCCATAGCCAAACCTCTAAGCATAATCTTTGAAAATTCTTTCAGGACCAGCTCCTTGCCTAACCTATGGTCACAAGCCACAGTCATCCCCATCTTCAAAAAGGGAGAGCCCAGCCTAGTTGAAAATTACAGACCAATCTCCTTATGCTGCGTCACCTGTAAAGTCATGGAATCAATTATTAACCAATCCACCATCCTCCACTTAGAGACTAACAACCTACTCTCCAATAAATAATTTGGTTTCAGAAAAAAAACTATCCTGTAATCTGCAACTCTTACACTGCAAAAACATATGGACGACACAACTCGATCAGGGCAAAGCAGTAGATGCAATCTACATAAACTTCTGTAAAGCCTTTGATTTAGTGGTACACGACAAACTACTCCTAAAAATAAAATCCTATGGTATCTCTGGACAACTGCATAACTGGATAGAAGCATTCCTGGCAAACAGACAACAAATGGTCAAAATTGGGAGTGTCCTATCAAATTCTGTACCTGTCAACAGTGGTGTCCCCCAAGGCAGTGTTCTAGGACCAACTCTCTTCATACTCTACATAAATGACCTCTGTGATCATATTAAGAGCAACTGCGTTCTTTTCGCTGATGATGTAAAGCTGTTCAATACCACAGACAATACTGCTACCCTTCAAAAAGATCTTGACTATGTATCAGAATGGTCAAACAAATGGCAACTTCAAATCTCAACAAATAAATGCTCTGTCTTACATATTGGCAAAAAAAATCAGAAAATAAAATACAAGCTAAATAGTCAAGATCTTGTTGATGACCCAAGCTCTGTAAAGGACCTTGGAATACTCACCTCTAATGATCTAAGTGCTAGAGCCCACTGCAACTACATAGCCAAAAAGGCATTAAGAGTTGTTAACGTAATCCTACGTAGCTTTTTCTCTGGTAATATCACACTACTAACTAGAGCATACAAAACATTTGCTAGACCAATACTCGAATACAGCTCACCAGTCTGGAACCCACATTACGTATCTGATATTAGCACAATTGAGAAAGTCCAGAAATATTTCACAAGAAGAGTTCTCCACTCCTCTACTCATTGTAGAATACCTTATGCCACCAGACTTGAAATTCTAGAACTAGAAAACCTTGAATTACGCCGTCTTCGGTCTGATTTAAGTATGGTATATAAAATCATACATTGCAATGTCCTTCCTGTCAATGAACACTTCAGCTTCAACCATAACAACACAAGAGCACACAATAGATACAAACTCAAGGTTAACCGCACAAAACTTGATTGCAGGAAATACGACTTCAGCAACAGAGTGATCAATGTCTGGAATACTCTACCCGACTCTGTAGTTTCTTCCCCAAACCCCAAAAACTTAACCTTAGACTGTCTACTATTGACCTCACCTCTTTCCTAAGAGGTCTCTAGGGGGCGTGCATAAGCGCACTAACGTGCCTACCGTCCCTGTCCTATTGTTTCTTTTATTTTTCTTTTATTTTTCTTATATGTACCCATTTCATGTATTCATAACTATGTATACACTTATGCTTATTATCTTGTAAACAATTGACAAATCAAATCAAATAAATAAAATAAAATAAAGATTGGCAATAAGGTCCATTGTCAGCTGATGTCATGGGAAGATATGGGAAGAAATTCTGAATACAACCTTTCATTTCTTGCATATGTTCCTCGAGTCTTGCGCTCAGTTTTATTGCATAAGCGATCCCTTATGCAAAACTTTCTAGATTTTTTGTCATGCTGGGCAGGACAAGACAAAACCTTTCAAGTAGTAGGATAAATTGAACAAGTGCCAGCAATGTTGCCAGCCTTGTGGTCATTTCTCTGTGTTTGATGAAGTCTTGCAACCTTCATGTTCATGAGTTTTCTTGCTTGAGATGGAAACTAGAAAGCCTCCAAGGTCTTTTCCAACTTTGTTCTTCTGTTAAGAAATTCTCAAGAATAAGGTGAGTTCCGTCAAGAGTTTAGTCCCATCATTCTTCAGATGTTACCTATCAGCTTGTTCTGGCTAGGACAGCGGTTGCCAACTGGTGGGCTGCGGCCCACTGGTGGGCCATGAGACAATTTTGGTGGGCTGCAGAGAAATCTCACCACAAGTGCATCCCCCCAAAGCAATTAATCCAGGCTGTGCAGAAACACAAAGCTGCACCGCCCACATGGCCCGCAGGAACCCTCCCCGCCCACTCATTCCTTATCCAGTAAATTTTCCTGCTAAATTGCTATTTTTCCTTTTTTTGACCATCATCTGGTCTGCTGTGCTGGGAGATTTAGATTAGCTAGGAAGCAGGAAATGGTTGGATATCTTGCTTTCTATCTAGTCTTTAGATTTTCGGCTCAGCACAGCCAAACCTCCCTTAGGACTGAAGGTTTGCTTGCAAGCAAATTCAGTGCAGACTCACGGCAAGCAAATTTGAGAGACTGAGCTAGCCGATGGCAGATAGATAGATCACTGAATGATTCTGTAAGCAACTCAATCTGAACCTGCTTTACCTGATTTTGGGTAAAAGTTATTCTTTGTTTTAAATAAAAAATTCAATATTTACATCCATGGTGTGTTGTGAGCTAATTTTATGAGTTTGCTTGCAAGCAAATTTTATGTGAGAGACTGAGCTAGCCAATGGCAAATAGATAGATCTCTGAATGAACCTGATTCTGTGAGCAACTCAATCTGCCTGCCTGCTTTGCCTGATTTTGGGTAAAAGTTCTTTTTTTATAAAAAAAAATCAATATTTATATAAATATTTATAATATTTACATACAAGCCATGTCCAGCCAGTCACATGACCAAGCCACACCCACAAATTAGGCCATGCCCACAGAACTGGTTAGTGGTCCCTGGAATCTAAAATTATGAGTTTGGTGGTCCTTGAGGTCCAAAAGGTTGGTGACCCCTGGGCTAGGATAAGGGCTGAGATGCAGCATCAAATAGTAGGTAAACACACAAGGAGCTTTTAGATAATTCTTCTCCATGCATTACCATATGAAGAAATAGCTGATTGTCTAACTCATGATAAAACGAAACTTAAAGCAGTGAGAATGTGAGGGGTGGAGACTAGTGTGTTCTTCCATTCATTTCACAAGAGTCCAATAAAAATTAGGATGAGAAAGGTGGGCAAAGAAAAGGAAAGGGAATATAGAAATCAAGGCAAGAAACAATGGATGGAAACTAATCAAAGAGAGAAGTAACCTGGAATTAAGGAGAAACTTCCTAATAGTGATAATTAACCAGTTGGACAGCTTGCTTTCATAAATCGTGATCGCTCCATTACTGGAGGTTTTTAAGAACAGACCACTTGTCTGAAATTTTGGGTATAGGGTCTCCTGTGAGAACAGGGAGCTGGACTAGAAGACCTCCAAGATCCCTTCCAGCTTCTATTCTATTCTATTCTATTCTATTCTATTCTATTCTATTCTATTCTATTCTATTCTATTCTATTCTCTACTCCATTCCATTCCACTCTACTAAGAATGAACTGCTGGATTGGAACATATGCAGAAATAATGCAAGTTCACCCATGGAAGAGGGTGATCTTATTTCCTCTCCCTTAAGTCAAGTTCAGATCCTGGGTACAAATATTTCTACTTTTCTTGAGAACAGTGCAGGACTGACTTGCCATTGCCTTTTGTTGGGATGATTTTAAATATAGAATCTCTTTCAAGCAACCTTGACTCCTAGTGACTTCATGGACATAGCCATGCAGATGTCTAGTAACATAAAGGTTTGCTGTTGCCTTCTCTTGGGATATTTTTGACAGTTCACAGATTTCTAAGTGCTATTGAAGTCTTTATTTAACAAAGGAAGTATCTTAAGGCAGGTGTGGATAGAAGTTTTGTAACTCATTTGAAATATTTCTGTCAATTTATGATTAAGTTGAAACAATAGTGACATATACAGGGGAAAAAAAACCATTGAAAAAACACAAAACTTCTTCAGTTCTGATTGAATGGTGGGAAATGGAAGGATTCATATTCCTTGCAGTCATCTGGTCATTAGCATTATTTCTGAGAGTCATTGAAGCTTCTTGGAGGTTTATCTCTGCCCTCAGGATTATCTGAGTAGCATGGAACCTTTTTTGAACTGCTATTTTGTAAATTTCTAATTCTGCTGACTGCCGATTGCCAGCAGTTTGGGAGTTTGAGTCTCATGAGCTCAAGGTTGAGTGAGCCTGCCATCCTTCTGAGGTTGGCAAAAGTCAATTACGAGCCATGGTGGAATAATGGTTAGAATGCAGTATTTCAGGCTAACTCACTATTCACTGAAAGGAGTTCAATCCTGACCAGCTCAAGGTTGGCTCAGCCTTCCATCCTTCCAAGGTCGATAAAACAAGGACCCAGAATGTTGGGGACAATGTGCTGACTCTGTAAACAGAGAGGGCTGTAAAGCACTATGAAGCGGTATGTAAGTCTAAGTGCTATTGCCTTTCCTTCCTTCCTTCCTTCCTTCCTTCCTTCCTTCCTTCCTTCCTTCCTTCCTTCCTTCCTTCCTTCCTTCCTTCCTTCCTTCCTTCCTTCCTTCCTTCCTTCCTTCCTTCCTTCCTTCCTTCCTTCCTTCCTTCCTTCCAATACAGCATTGCAGGCTGACTCTGTCCACAGTCAGGAGTTTGAGGCTGACCCCCTGAAGACTGACCACCTTTCATCCTTCTGAAGTCAGGAAAAATAAGGACTCAAACTGCTGGGGGCAATATGCTAGCTCTGTAAACCACTTAGAGAAGGCTGTAAACACTGTGAAGTGATATATAAGTCTAAGTGCTATTGCTATCTAAGCAAGAACTTCATCAACAAACAATGATAGTTACCTACCAATAGTGGTAACAACTTCCAAGGTATTATGAAAAGTTATTCAGGTGCTTTTTGAAGAATATTCTTTTGTCCCCAATCTTCCATCAATATATTTTTTACTTCTGTTCATAATTTATTGAACAATCCAATGGCAGCATTGGACTTTTCATTTAAAAAAAAAATCAACAATAATCTTAAAGCATTAAAAGCAGAACCCTTAGAAGGTTTTGTGTAGACATTACAAAGAGTTGTGTATAATTCAGAACTAAGTTTCTTCTGAAGAGAAATATTCTAATGGAGTATTAATGGAGTCTAAGTATTTCTTTCTTGGATTTTGAATGGAGCACCAGCTGACATTCTACTTTAATAGCATCTACGGAGATTCTCAACCATCCAGGTCATACTTGTCCAAAGGTGCTTCCCAAAAGGCAACTAGACTTTCTCTGGTTTTTTTCTTTGAAAACGTTTCCCTTCTCATCCAAGAAACTTCTTCAATTCTCTAAGAAGTACAGAACTGAAGAATCTTCTTAGATGAGAAGCAAAATGTTTTCAAAGAAAAACAAAACAAAGAAAGTTTAGTTGCCTTTTGGGAAAGCACCTTTGGGATTACTTTAATTGAGGGAAAATTAGAACTCACCAATGATTGAAAGCTTGTCTCACCTGAAAGTGTATAGGAAAAGAATGATGTAGGACTAACATCACCTTTCACAATCAAATAAATGTTTGTGAGGTAGATGGTGTTGCATTAATGCTTCTTTGGTGCTGGTTTAATAGATTGTATTACCTTCTATCAGAACCAGTTTCTACCAGACCAGCAGCTATAGTCCTAGCTAGAATCCTCAAGGGATGCTGGGATTTTCTTTATTATGTGCTTGGTCCTTATCAGGAATTGTATCAAAATAGGAGCTGTGGTGGTGCAGTGGTTAGAATGCAGTATTGCAGGCTGACTCTGGCCACTGCCAGCAGTTTGATCCTCATTTGTTCAAAGTTGAATCAGCCTTCCATCCTTCCAAGGTCAGTAAAATGAGGACCCAGATTGTTGGGGTTAGGATTAGGGTTAGGGTTAGAATATGCTGATTCTGTAAACCAGTTAGAGAGGGTTGTAAAGTACTATGAAGTGTGTAGACATTACAAAGAGTTGTGTATAATTCAGAACTAAGTAAGTGCTAAATGCTATTGCTAAAATGCCTCTTATCATGGATCCATAAATGTTTTGCTACCATACCTCCCTTTAATGTAAGCCCAAATACCAAAATGAACACAAATGAATAATAAAACTAACATGATGGAACTTTGGGGGGAATGATTTATTGTAATAATATGATTAAAAGGTTTTTCACACATCCCCTGGACTCTGTTTGTATTTTCCCATACCTCACATTTTGGTAAATCCTGCTAGAGTCTCTCCATCATTTTATACCTTCATCTAAGTACCAATAGCAGTAATAGCTTTCAAGCCATTAGAAGAAATTATTCAAATTATTTTTCCAAGATTTTTTTTTTTTTGCCTCTGTCTCCAATCTTCCATCTTCCATCAGTATGTATTGTTTGATTGATGGGATTTATGTCTGATTAGCAATGAATCCTAAGTTCACTCTTCTTTTTCCCCCAAATATGGCTAAACTTCTGTGAGTCCATTTTTAGAACTACTTTCTCCATGGATTGCCAAGCTACACATATTCATATATCCATTAGAAGGATTGTAGGCTAGTATGGGTTTCAGCTGAAGACTTGATTAATGCCGCTGTCTAGTTTGGTACATTATAGAAGCCACAATATAAAGTAAATACAGTAGGAAGCTACCATGAAATTCTCAGGCTGTGATATAGAAGAAGTTATGCCAAATTCCTTATATGGTGTTACCCAAAATACTATAAAAGTAAAGGTTCCCCTCTCACATACATGCTAGTTGTTCCTGAGTCTAGACGTCTCCGTGGTCATGTGGCCAGCATGACTAAATGCTAAAGGCGCACAGAACTCTGTTTCCTTCCCACCAAAGTGGTCCCTATTTTTCTGCTTGCATTTTTACATGCTTTTGAACTGCTAGGTTGGCAGAAGCTGGGACACGTAATGGGAACTCAGTCTGTTATGTGGTGCTAAGGATTCGAACTGTCAAACTGCCGACCTTTCTGATTGACAAGCTCAGCATCTTAGTCACTGAGCCACCACGTCCCTATACAAAAACCTATATGGGTGTGTTTATCAGATCACCAGGAATGAAGCTCACCGTAAAGGAGATTCTACCTTTGTCTCATCAGATTTTATTACCTAGCCAATCTTGCTTTGGCCTTGGAAGCTAATTAGGGCTACAGATCAGACTAGGACATTGAAATAATATCTGAAAACAAGGCCATAGGAAATCACTGTTACACTATTGCCAGAAAATAACATGGCTGGGACCTTAATGTCCCCTGGAATCAAGGTTTATCAGAGGGAATCACTACTTTACTAAAATAATGATCACACTATTACAAGATAAGTGATTAAAATGATTACAAGATAAGTGATTAAAAAAAACCTTCCATAACATTCTAAGAGTTATAGTAACCTATTAAGTATGTATTATATTTCTGGGGACTCTGTGAACTTACCGGTTGTGTCTCCCATAACCAGACTAAGGGATTCTAGGCATTGATTCTCTGGGTCTCCAAAGAATCAAGGATAACCAGCTAACATTTGGGAAGACTGCAAAGTTGAGACTTAGAAGAGAATATGGACATCCTTGATCTTAACTGATCTTAAGCCCTTATCTAAGCCAGGGGTCGCCAACCTTTTGGACCTCAGGGACCACCAAACTCATAATTTTAAATTCCACAGACCACTAATATGAATTTTTACTGATGGAGGCTTGCTGACGTTTTCCCAGGGTCTCTGCAGATAGATAGATAGATAGATAGATAGATAGATAGATAGATAGATAGATAGATAGATAGATAGATAGATAGATAGATAGATAGATAGATAGATAGATAGATAGATAGATAGATAGATAGATGAGAGAGAGAGAGAGAGAGAGAGACAGACAGACAGACAGACAGACAGACAGACAGACAGACAGACAGACACTTTTGGCTTCATGCAAGGAAAGCAGCAGAAGTCTTTCTTTCTCTACCCCAAACTCCGCCAGAAATGAGTCTTTGTGAGACTTCCCACTCCCGTGCAGCCTCTTGGAGCAGGAGGCCTTGCAGGGTCAAAAAGTTTCCTTTCTGGCAGAGTTTGGGGGAGAGAAAGAAAGACTTTTGCTACTTTCCTTGCGTGCAGCCAGAAGCAGAAGAAGAAAGAAGCAGAAAGAAGCAGCCCAGTGGCCAGGAGAGGCAAGTGGGGTGACTAGGGCAAGTCCCCCCTTCTGCCCTTTTCCTCCTCCCCTCACTACCTCATGTTGTTCGCAATGCAAGTGACACAAGCCTTGTGTTCCCATGGCCATGTGGGCACTGCAGCCTTGTGTTCCCGTGAAGCCTGGATTAATTGCTTTTGGAGTGACATTTCTCTGTGAACCACCGAATTTTTTTCAGGGACCACCAGTGGTCCCCAGCCCACTGGTTGGTGACCACTGGTCTAAGCTACTGCAGAGTTTCTTTGAAATTTGATAAAATTTGCTAAATGACAGGCCTGCCTGCAAGGTATTCATTGAAGAATTTCATTCCGTACAATGTGTTGTTGCAAAGTATATGTCTTTTCAATAAAAACTCAGTGGCAGGCGATTATACTAAGGATTTCCTGGATCTGACAGACGCTTGACTGATGGTTTAGAAATGTGTAATACCACTGAATACCAAATCAAACAGTGTGTGTACAGGATAATCCTGCTGCAGGAAACACTTTATACAATTTATCCTTCTAACAATCCGTGAGCTCTGGTCTTAGCCAGCAAACCCAGCTTAGAAAATAAGCGAAAGTGCTATTGTATCCAACAGAATACACACAAATGCAACCAAACCATACCAGACACTTTACTTTCACTCAATGTTAGTGAGTGTTTTGTAGCAAGCAATGAATAATTACAGAAATAAAGAAAGAAAAAAAATGGCAGTGAATAGAATGTCTCTGCCTTTTTTTTTTTTTTGGTGATAGGGAAGTGAGAGCCCAGCCTGTCAGGCAAACAAAACAAAACAAAATACAATTAAAGCTGCAGGAATGGGATAATTAAGGAATGTGTGTGTGCATGTGCGTGCATTAAAGTGAGATTGGCTAAAAGAAATGGATGCGGAATGAATGTGCATTGCACTGCAATGAATACAATGCAGAACTGAAGAAACTTCTTGGATGAGAAGTAAATTGTCTTTAAGGAAGAAAAAAAAACCACAAGAAAGTCCAATAGCCTTTTGAGAAAAAAACCACTTTTGGGATAACCATGACCTGGATGACTGAGAATCTCCATGGACAATTGAATACAAAAATTCAATGATCTGTATGAAAGAAGTGCATTGAGATTGTTTGATCATATACAGAATTAACAAGGCTTTGACTAAGTGCATAATATTTTATACTTATAGACTTATCATAGACTAGAGGGTGTCAACTAGCTAGACATCCAAGATATGGAAACCTTCTATGAACTGTAACATCTTGGCTAAGACCATCAACATGGGGGTTCTCTCTATGATCCACCACTCCCAAGGGACCTGGGTCCTCAGCCTATCACACTTGGAAAGCCTCAGCCAACTAGGCCCACTAATGTGTAGGCTTTCTTCTTGCTCTACCACTCCCAAGAAGCCTGGGTCTTCTTCCCATCCCACCAACCCAGAAGGCCCTGGTCTTCTTTCTCCCTGCTGAAGCACACCCAGGTCTACTTACTTTTCCTTTTCCCTTTAGCTGGTGAGAAGTGTGACCAGCCAATGTGAAGAACACCTAGAAAGCTAGCCGTTGTGATGTTTCTGATTCTTACAGCCAATGTACCAACCTCTCTGGCCTCCCAATCTATTTAAAAGTTTCTTAAATCAAAATTGTTTTGGTCCTTTTTTGCCAAATGTGTATTATTGCTCACCAAGTGTAAAATCAAGCTCACTGCTTTGAAGAACTTTAATATTCATAAAGTTGTTAAACTGAACATCTCCAAGTATGGTTAGAAAGTATGTTTGGCTGGCTTAGTATCCTTACTGAAAGGGTTCCTTAATGCTGAGAACAAAGATCATTTCATGGTGATAACTTGTTCTCTCTTTTAGATATTACATTTGTAAAAATTCCTTTATTAGGTCATAGAGCAATATCAATTTGATGTTCAACATGGTCTTTAAAAAGCTGGGCAGGTATAGTTTTATAAAAAGACGTCAAAGTCAACTCAAGTAATAAATGAGTCATAAGTCAGGTCCCTAAAGCCATGGTTTTTTTTAATTATTAGAATTAAGCTTTTTGCATACTTTCAAAAGAGTATGAAAATGGCAGAATGAGCTGAGCCTTCAACACATTTTTTAACCTTTGCAAAAGGCTGAACAAGGGCTACAAAAACATGAATATTCATAGTAACATAAATTCATAATATGTAATGAGAAGAATGTCCCTTTGAATGTTTACAATACAATGAAGCAGTTGAGGAGGAATTTTGCATAATTATGTGTTATATAAACACAGGCCAGAATAATTATGTCATAGCTTCCAAAACATTTAAAATAGAGTTCATGTGACTGTTTTCATAGCTTCCTGTCTTTATGTATACAAATTATAAACATGTAAACATAGTGGCATTTTTTTTAAAAAAAACAGCTGCTTCATTTAGGAATCATCTTATGAATTATAATAGTTAAGAGCAGGCAGCAATTAATATGTTAAATCTGCAGAGACCCTCTGTCTCAGTTTTTTCTCTTTAAAACGTGTTGGTGGCAAGTTAGTTTTTTTTGGTGTAAATGAAAATGCTTATTAAATGTCAGTACCAGCAATAAGTGATTGATATCTAATTAATATGTCATATGTGATAGTTTTTAAATGTTAATTAATGCCTAACATCTCTCCAAGTGCTACTTGACCTATTAATTAATATTAGACAAAAACATAATTGTATACAAAATGAAGTGGATCCTGTACACGTCTTGTGAAAGTGAATCTAAGAGGAATGTCCTGTTCCTCCTTTTATTTTTCCAACATGTTTTCACACCAGAATAATTTTGCAGGAACTGTTGTTAAGTTACCATCAGCCTCAAGTTGAGAAATGTGAGAATTGATGAAATACCACATGGGTACATTTAGTCAAGCACATCGTTAAAACCAGCAGAATATAATCAAGTGCTATTAGCGGTATAGGGGAGACATGTTTTGATAACACTGATAAACATACTGCTGCAGATTATTATGATTGGCAAGATATATTCCTTTCAAAATTGTTGGCTTCCTGATTGTGTTCTGACCTGGGCTTCCCAAGATCATGAAGGCGATTCCTCATCCTGATAAAATCCCTTTTATTTAGGTTAAAGTGAATTCCTCTACAGCAAAGTCTCAGTAAACAGTCTTTCATGAGATTTCACAACTACAAACCTGTATCAGGCTTGGAGAGTTGCCAGGCCAATATCTTCCAAATGTCATGCTGTAGCAGCAATTACTTGACAAGAAGTCAGGAACAGTGTCAGCATTCTAGCAAACCCCACTCAACCAACAACTCTGAGACAGACATCACTCAAAAGTTCTCTTTTATTTGGATAGTAACTGGCACAACTGGGGGAAATCCTGAATCTGAAAATATCCCGGGCTTCCTTGCAATAATCAAAACTACAAATCCAACCCCCTACACCCATCATCACATCACATGCCCCTATCATCATCCGTCCCATCTGAAGACTTCCCCTCACTTAGGCGCACCATAGCGTGACCTTGAACTACAAAAAGAATGTTATTTTGTCTAACTACATATACCCCAAGAACATCCACCCTCCCACTTTCCCAGGCTCAAAATGTGGCAGCATGGGAGCATCTGGTTCCAATATGGCTTCCAAAGCTGACAAACAGATCTTTAGCCTAATGAATTGAACTAATTGTCTCCTGCAAACACCACTCCCCTTTTGCTCCCCTTTATTCCCTATGGGAGGGAACATTCACCATCCACTCCTTACTCCCGAGTCGACCGAGTTTGCTGCACAACTTGAATGACCGGCCCTCAATGGTTCAGTTTTAGCTCCCCTCTTCCTTCCCAATAATTCTAGGTTCTCCTTAGCAACGTGTTCTTCTTTCTATGCTACATTTTGATCCAGAAACATTAAATCTACAGCAGATAGCATATCAAAGTGTTTGCATGACTGCTAACCCAGGAGCAAAACACAACACACAGAGACTTAGACATTTAACAGTGGTTTATATACAACAGTTATATACAAAAATATATGTGGTAGGCAAATACAAGTAAGCAAATTTCTTCTTAACACAGAGAACTCTGCAATGAATATCAGACACAAGGAGAGAGAACATGCCCTCTAATTGTTGCCTTTATATAAACACCTCTTAAAGGGATAGAATCCATCCCCAGTCTTAAAGGAGCAGTACCAATGCTGATTCATTTTCGATTGCAGCAGCCTCAGACTTACAGCAGCTGTGGCTGATGCCATTTGGATAGTACTGCACTGGAATGCTTCAGACAATTTCAAGGGCTGTAGCTGAAAGTTGAAAAAAAAACCTCTGAGAAAGAGGCGACAGCAAATATTTTCTGTATTGTCATCGGGAAAACAAATTGCTAGGATTTATGCTTTGCTAAAACATAATTTTATGTAGAGACTCTACTTATGTGAGACAGAGTACAGATCTAGGGATTTTGCCATAAAAAATTAGTGCAAAAAATTGGGCTTCTTTGTAGCTAAATCTGAATCCTTTTTTTGTGTGTGACATGTTTTATTGAACAATACTGACGCTTGTAATATTTATGTACATGTGTAATATTTAACAATATCATGGAAATTCTTTATACTGTATATTACTGGAATACTGTTTCTGCATTTGGCCCCTTTTATGCCAAGTCTTGTCTACCAAATATTTTAATTTCAAAATGATGTGCTTACACAAAAATCAAGCATTGTTGTTAAACCTTTGTTTGGTTTTAACATTCCATCTTATGCTTTTTGAGAGAAGAGATTCAGTTTGGAGTCCTAGTGGACAATCACTTAAATATGAGCCAGCTGTGTGCTGCAGCTGCCAAAAAAGCCAACACAGTTCTAGGCTGTATAAACAGAGGGATAGAATCAAGATCACATTAAGTGTTAATACTACTTTATAATGCCTTGGTAAGACCACGCTTGGAATACTGCATTCAGTTTTGGCTGCCATGATATAAAAAAAGGATGTTGAGAGTCTAGAAAGAGTGCAGAGAAGAGCAACAAAGATGATTAGGGGACTGGAGGCTAAAACATATAAGGTACTGTTGCTGGAATTGGGTATGTCTAGTTTGATGAAAAGAAGGACTGAAAAGGTGACATGATAGCAGTGCTCCAATATCTCAGGGGTTGCCACAAAGAAGAGGGAGTCAAGCTATTCTCCAAAGCACCTGAGGATAGAACAAGAAACAATGGGTGGAAACTAATCAAGGAGAGAAGCAACTTAGAACTAAGGAAAATTTCCCGACAGATAGAACAATTAATCAGTGGAACAACTTACCTCCAGAAGTTGTGAATGCTCCAACACTGGAAGTTTTTAAGAAGAGATTGGAAAACCATTAGTCTGAAATGGTATAGGGTTTCCTGCCTAAGCAGGGGGTTGGACTAGAAGTCCTCCAAGGTCCCTTCCAACTCTTCTTTTCTCTTCTAGTTCCTCCCAGATGTTCAAAAAGAGCTATTTTTCCAACATTGAGAAAAACAGGATGAAAAATCAGAAGACAACTTGGTTGTTGGTAAAGCAGCACTAGCATGGAACTGCCGTAAATTGATTTCTTGGTTCACAAGACTAATAAAAAGAATGAAAGGCAACTTAATAATGTCTAAACCAGTCTTCAGAGTGATTCATGGATCAGAACTGCATAGCTATTAGACACCTAGCTAAATGGATGCTCTCTATGTATGTCTCTTGAAAACTGGTAATTTGGGGTAGCAAAAATAAAAAAACCCACTGATCGGTCAAACAATAAGTAAATTTGATAAGTTTCATCTACATTTAAATACATATGTTTAATAAATTGCCTTGATAGTTTAGACCAATTTGGCTAAATGCTGTTTAACCTGTTTTGCTTTATGAAAGCAGATTCTTTTAGTTCAAACAACTCTGATGACCTAACTTGCTTCAGGAAATCCTCCGTTTGCCTTCCTAATTTTCAAGGTCCTTGTAGATTGACAATGGGGGAGAAGATAGAATAATTGTCTTTAATTTGGGCTGTAATACTGCATTCAACATTTGAACCTGAGCCTTCCTTGTTTGATCTCCCACACATGCTCTAAACCTAAGAATTATAGACCATTTCCAAATACTTTGAAGTATGAATAAGGTCAAAATGTTTCACTACCTAGTCACATAGAATTAGAGTAAGCAGAACAGATTAATTTAAATTCTGTCATGTTCACGTAAGTAAATAATTACTTATTAACATTCCTCACAAGTTTCCAAGATCTTTGTTTTGAGCAGAAGAAGACTGCATGGTTGAACCTGCTGGAGCTCACTTGCAAATCACCAGATGTTCAAGTTGTTTTATTATCCAGCATTAAAACATATTTTTAAAAGTTTGTGGGAACATTTTTGCCCTTCTGCATGAAAAATGGTTGAAGGGATTCCCAATGGGTTATTATATTTCTCCATCTCAAAACTGCTGCTAAAGATATACATGTAAGTGAGAACATTAGATCTGTCATTACTCAGTTGAGAACAGCGCAAAGTAGATGGAGAAAAATATTGTTCTACCCTTACTATGGTTTTCTCCTAGTACAAATCAACTGGGATAAAAACTGCCATTATTTTTCTTTGCAACTGCTGTGTGTCAATCTTAAGCATAATTGCTCAGAAGGAAGCTCTACTGAAATCGATAGTCACTTTCAAGCGGTTTGTCGGTTGCAAATCGGTTCATTATTAACCAGATTTCTTCATGATGGGTTAAGATGAGATACTACAAGGAGGAGAAAAATGTTGTGGTGTCTTAGTGTGGCAGTTTGTAATAACAAAAGCTCTCCAGCTCAGAAAGAAGATCTGAAAGAAGTCCTGATCCTTTGGGGGAACAAAATCTCCTGAAATTGCAGCCATCCTTTGTAACCTTCTGATTCTCTATCAAGTTAGTAGTTCAGACACTTGATAGCATTCATTTCTATGGAGACATGATGAAGAACAACACTGATGTTGAGACTCTAGAAAGAATGCAGAGAAGAGCAACAAAGGGGATTGGAGGCTGAAACGTAATAAGAATGGTTGCAGGAATTGTGTATGGCTAGTGTAATGAATAGAAGGCTTAAGAGAAAGCTGATAGCAGTTTTCCAATATGTAAGGGGTTACCATAATTAAGAGGGGATGGGGAAACCTATTCCCCAAAGCACCTGAAGACAGAACAAGAAACAATGGATGGAAACTAATCAAAGAGACAACCAGTTAGAACTAAGGGGAAAAAAATCCTGACAGTGAGAACAATTAACCAGTGGAACAGCTTGCTTTCAAAAATTGTGGGCGCACCGTCATTGGAGGTTTTTAAGAAAAGACTGGACAAACGTTTGTCTGAAATGGAATAGGATTTCCTGACTAAGCAGGGGGTTGGACTAGAAGACCACCAAGGTTCCAACTCTGTTATTCTGAGAGTTTACTTAATTCAGCCAGAGCTGTAACATTGGAATGGCTGGTAGGTAGGAGAGGGACAAGGATGGAATGAACATGAAAGAGAGAGAGAGAGAGTTCACAGAATATATTGATAGTTAGGCAGATAATTGCTTTACTCTGGCAAGATTCTGTTTGTAGGGGAAGAACATTAAAGAAACTACTTAGAAGTAATTCCATGTGTTGTTCTTAGTTCTTTGAGCCTGAAAATTTCACTTAAAAATAATACCTATGAGATGTAGGATAATCATTTTTGATCTGGTTCAAATTGTTATCTGAGCTTTTGGGGAAATAATATGATTCCTAATTAGGCCAGGCAGATAGGACTGATTTAGATTTATTGGGTGCAAACTATACACCTGTATTTCCTTATACCTTATACATATCTGGAATATTAAAAAAAAAAACAGCAATATGTAGAAATGCAGAAAAAAATATTTAATTAAAAAGAGTTCTGCAGATTGTTATTGTGGTCCTTAAATGGTTGATGCTGCAATCCATTGACATATCTGAGTTTCATGAACAGTTCCAGAAATTCCAATTTCTCAGCATGCAATTCTGTGCTCAAAATAGAAAGGTTTCATAGTTAATGAAGGAACAAGCATGCATCTGCACAAAGACCTTGACACAAATATACAAACCATCCTACCAATATTAATCTCAGCTCTCAACATATTTCAAAGGAAAAGTTGTTTGTTGTTCCTCCAGGTTCTGAAACGATAATGAAATATAACCAGCAACAAGATGGAAAAATATTATCCATCTCTTGAATATGAAAATATATTCTCAAGTCTTAACTTTCAAATATCTACATCTATATGTACATATCTATCTTTATTCTATCTATCTATCTATCTATCTATCTATCTATCTATCTATCTATCTATCTATCTATCTATCTATCTACCTACCTACCTACCTACCTACCTACCTACCTACCTACCTACCTACCTACAGTCAAGACCAAGGGAAGTACTAATACCACTCTATAAAGCCTTAATAAGACCACACCTAGAGTACTGCATCCAGTTTTGGTCACCACATTATAAAAAAGATGTTGAGACTCTAGAAAAAGTACAGAGAAGAACAACCAGGATGACTAGGGGACTGGAGGCTAAAACATACAATGAACGGTTGTAGGAACTGGGCTTGGCTAGCCTAGTAAAGAGAAGGACCAGGGGAGACATGATAGCAGTCTTCCAATATTTGAGGGGCTGCCACAGGGAGGAGGACGGGGTCAAGCTATTTTCTAAAGCTCCTGTAGGCCAGACAAGGAATAAGGGATGGAAACTGAACAAGGAGAGATTTAATCTAGAAACAAGGAGAAACTTTCTGACAGTGAGAACAATCAACCAATGGAAGTTGTGGGAGCACCAGCACTTAAGACTTTCAAGAAGAGATTGGACTGCCATTTGTCAGAAATGGTGTAGGGTCTCCCGCTTGGGCGGGGAGTTGTACTAGATGACCTACAAGGTCCCTTCCAACTCTGGTTATCTGTATCTGTACTTATCTATCTATCTATCTATCTATCTATCTATCTATCTATCTATCTATCTATCTACCTATCTATCTATCTATCTATCTTATCTATCTATCATTTCCTCCATATGTACATGGATGCCACAAATTTATATCAACATTATATATTCCTTGTTCTACTATTGACTTTCCACAGTACAACAAATATGTTTTATTTTATATGGAAATAAAATAAAATAAGATAAATGCAATTTGCAATTAATTTCTATTGACATTTTGTTTTTCATTTCTTCCATTATCACATTTCAGTCCTTTGCTTCTTCTGTAGCTGGCAGCCGAAGGAAATTAAATATTGCTTTTTTCTGAAATTTCTTTACTTCTTTCTTTCTTTTTTCTCCATATAGCAACAATGTGCCTTTACTGAAATTCAAAACCTACTGAGATCCATGCCCAGTTGAAGGTAACCATGTTGATTCCATGTTTGGAGATAATGCTATTTTCCTCATTTGGTATTGAATGATAATATTTATTTATTGTTTGCCAATAAACTATAGATCCATGTATGTGGCTCCACTAAATGTTCAGCTTGTTTTCCTTTGTAACCTAACTACATATACAGAAAATACATTAAAGTGCTTAGGAAGAACCTTATCTACAATTAACAGATTAACAGAGTTGGAAGCAGTGGTGGGATTCATTTTTTTTTTACTACCAGTTCTGTGGGCATGGCTTGGTGGGCGTGGCAGGAGAAGGATACTATAAAATCTCTAGTCAGAGGTAATATTTGGCGGTTCTCCAAACTATTCAAAATTTCTGCTACCGGTTCTCCAGAACTGGTCAGAACCTGCTGAATACCATCTATGGTTGGAAGGTACCATGTAAGTCATCTAGTCCAATCCAAACAGGATTCCCTACACCATTTCTTTCAGAGGGCAGTCCAATCTCTTCTTGAAAGCCTCCAGGGAGGAAGCTCCCATAACTTCTGAAGGCAACATCTGTTGCATTGGTTGATTGTTCTCACTGTCAGAAAATTCCTCCTTATTTCTAGGTTGAATTTTTCCTTGTTCAGTTTCCATCCATTATACCTTGTCTGGCCTTTAGGTGCTTTGGAAAATAGCTTGACTCCTTCCTCCTCTCTGTGGCAGTCCCTCAAATATTGGAAGACTGCTGTCATGTTTACCCTGGTCCTTCTCTTCACTAGACTAGCCAGGCCCAGTTCCTGCAACCATTCATCACATGTTTTAGACTCCAGTCCCCTGATCATCCTGGTTGCTCTTTTTTAAAAACCTACTGACTCTTTCCAAAGTCTCAACATTTTTCATATAGTGTGGTGATCAGAACTGGATCCAGTATTCTAGGTGTGGTCTTACTAAGGCTTTATAGAATGGTATTAGTGCCTCCCTTGATCTTGGTTGTATCCCTATATGCAGCTTAGGATTGCATTGGCTTTTCAAACTGTCGCTGCACACTGTTGGCTCATGTTTAGCTGGTTGTCCACTAAGACTCCAAGATCAATAAATCTATGAGTTTGTGCCTAAGGATTAGCAATAAAGCTTCGACTTGTATACTGCTTCTTAGTGCTTTGCAGCCCTCTCTAAGCTGTTTACAAAGTCAGCCTATTGCCCTCAACAATATGGGTCCTCATTTTACCCATCTTGGAAGGTTGGAAGGCTGAGCCAACCTTGAGTTGGTTGGGATAGAACTCCTGTCAGTGAGTAGTGAGTTATCCTGCCATACTGCAGTCTAACCATTCTGCCGAGAGGTGGCGGCAATACTTCGAGAAGATCTCCACCGAGGAGTTCCCACACCCACGAACCCCGCGAGGTGACCCCGTCGAAGGCCCAGTCTCAGGCATTCACGCCAGCGAGGTCACCGACGCCATCAAGGCCATGAAAAATGGTAAGGCAACAGGACCAGATGACATCCCTGCCGACTTCTGGAAAAAGGCATTACCGGGCTCGTCATTGTGGCTGTGCAAGCTGTTCAACAACATCATCTCCACGGGAATAGTGCCACACGACTGGTACCGCAGCACCACTGTTCCGATCTGGAAGGGAAAGGGCAGCCCAGCGGACTGCTCCAACTACAGACCGGTCAGGTTACTGTCACACACTATGAAGATCTTGACGCGTCCTCGATAAGCGCATTCGGGACATCGTCGACATCAGCGTCAACCAGGCCGGATTCATCAAGAACTGCGGCACCACGATGCCATCTTCGGTGTGCGGATGCTGATGGAGGCTCACAGAGAGAAGAAAATCCCGCTCCACACCGCCTTCTTGGACTTGGAAAAGGCCTCGACCGAGTCCCGCACGATCTCATCTGGTACGCACTGCGAGATCACGGCATGCCCGAGCTACTCGTACAATGGGTCCAACTCCTATACAGATGTCACAAAAGCCGTGTAAAAGCGGCAGCTGGGATATCAGAGGAGTTCAATATCACCGTCGGCGTACACCAGGGCTCTGCTCTCTCACCACTGCTGTTCATTCTGGTGATGGACACAATTACACACGACCTGCACACGCCCGCCCCATGGACGCTGCTCTACGCCGATGATGTGTTCCTGGCCAACCTGCGCAAGGCTGAACTCGAGCACCTAGTCCAACAGTGGCACAACCGCCTCGAGCAGTTCGGGCTCCGGTTGAACCTAAAGAAGTCCGAATACCTGACCACTGACAACGAAAGCGACAGAATCCATCCACGTGAACGGGCAGGAGCTACCGCGTGCCTCCACCTTCAAGTACCTGGGAACTACTCTTGGGGAAGAAGGCCTACTACAAACTGAGGTGGCAGCCAGGATCAACGCAGCGTGGGGCAAATGGAAGTCCGTCACGGGCGTCCTCTGTGACAAGAAGATGCCGATGCGCCTGAAGGCGAAAATCTATAACTCTGTGGTGCGCCCGTGGCCATATACGGCGCAGAGTGCTGGCCGGCGACCAAAGAAGTCGAATGCAGACTCCAGGCGATGGAGATGCGAATGCTCCGATGGTCGGTAGGCCTCACCCTACTCGATCGCGTCAGGAATGAAGAAGTGCGCAGACGGTTCAACGTCGTGCCCATCCCCACGGTCATGAGGCAGTCCCGGCTACGATGGTTCGGCCATGTGAGTCGCACCAAGGAAGAATCCATCATCAAATCTGCGATGAAGGTGATTGTCGGAGGAGCGAGACCGCGTGGTAGACCTAAGCAACGCTGGATGGACACGATCAAGGCCGATCTAGAGATCGCGAAGGCAGACCCGACATACGTGGCAGACAGAGAGGCGTGGAAGCAGTACTCAAGGACATTAGCCAGAGCGCGAGACAAACGCTGAAGAAGAAGAAGAAGAAGAAGAACTGCAGTCTAACCATTGCTTCACTATGGCTCATAACTGATTGATCGATCGATTTATTTACAGATTGATCTCCCCCAGTTACAGAATTATTGAATCCCAGTATTGCGAAATAGACAAAAATAAATAAATAAAGATGGCCTTTGTCTTTAAACTTTGTAGACTTTTTCCCCCAACCTCCAAAGTAGAATGATTATTGGGTCATGCAAACATTGAGAAGTCATTTTATGACGCTTGAGGAATTAATTCCCAAAATAAATCATGTTCCCTGCTGCAGTATGCTCAGAATATGTTACATATGCTTTTTTTTTGCTTTTAAAATATATGTGTGTGTGTGTGTGTATACATATCATTATCTCTAGTTGCAAATCTGTTCTTTTCTTTAATAACATCTCTGATTCTATCCCGAGACATCTTTGTGTCTCAGCTGACCCTTTTGTCTTCCCTTCTCCAGCTTATCTTCATTAACAATTTTTCCTCTCTGCTTTTCTCTCTCTCCAGATAATTGGACTTATTAAGCAGGACCTGTTGATTTTATTTTCAAATGAGGTTGCTTTCCCATGGATCATGGGTTAGAGAGCTGCCTTCTACTCCAATTTTATGGATCTTCACCGCAGGATCTTTGTGCTTTAATGCTCTTTCTGGGCATTATACTTTGTTTAACTTAGTTGCTTGCCTGTTGCTCAATAGCTGCTATTAACTCTTCTAATGATGAGACCAAACACCTTCCCTGGTTGACTACTAAATAATGAGCTAATGTAGAGCACAGTTTGACATTGTGGGAGATATATTGCTGTCTTTCCAGTGCACCTTAGCATAATAAGTAGCAGTGCTATTTTTACCAAGTGTCAAAGAGAGAAAGGGGTGTGTGTGTGTCTGGCCACAGTTAACCATTCTGACCAAGAGAAAGACAGTATAATATGTGCTTCCTTTTCAGGGCTTCATTTGAAGATTGTTTACAAAATAACATTGACAAAAAAAAATGTTTTAGGTGTAATCCTAATGAGGGTATGATGGCTCAGCATTACCATGGAGATAGATGACAGGGATGCGCATTTGGGAAGGAACTTAGATCAACAATTTAAGCTTCACTCACACCTTTGCTCATCCTTGTTTCCTTTTTGTCCATACCTATCGATGCATCATAGATCATTTATTTATTTATTTATTTATTTTATTTATTTGATTTGCCAATTGTTTACAAGATAATAAGTATAAGTGTATACATAGTTGTGAATACATGAAATGGGTACATATAAGAAAAATAAAAGAAGAATAAGAGAAACAATAGGACAGGGACGGTAGGCACATTGGTGCGCTTATGCACGCCCGCTACAGACCTCTTAGGAAAGGGGTGAGGTCAATAGTAGACAGTCTAAGGTTAAAGTTTTTGGGGTTTGGGGAAGAAACTACAGAGTCGGGTAGAGTATTCCAGACATTGACCACTCTATTGCTGAAGTCGTATTTCCTGCAATCAAGTTTGGTGCGGTTAACTTTGAGTTTGTATCTATTGTGTGCTCTTGTGTTGTTATGGTTGAAGCTGAAGTATTCATTGACAGGTAGGACATTGCAATGTATGATTTTATATACCATGCTTAAATCAGACCGAAGACGGCGTAATTCAAGGTTTTCTAGTTCTAGAATTTCAAGTCTGGTGGCATAAGGTATTCTACAACGAGTAGAGGAGTGGAGAACTCTTCTTGTGAAATATTTCTGGACTTTCTCAATTGTGCTAATATCAGATACGTAATGTGGGTTCCAGACTGATAAACTGTATTCGAGTATTGGTCTAGCAAATGTTTTGTATGCTGTAGTTAGTAGTGTGATATTACCAGAGAAAAAGCTACGTAGGATTAGGTTAACAACTCTTAATGCCTTTTTGGCTATGTAGTTACAGTGGGCTCTAGCACTTAGATCATTAGAGGTGAGTATTCCAAGGTCCTTTACAGAGCTTGGGTCATCAACAAGATCTTGACTATTCAGCTTGTATTTTATTTTCTGATTTTTTTTGCCAATATGTAAGACAGAGCATTTATTTGTTGAGATTTGAAGTTGCCATTTGTTTGACCATTCTGATACATAGTCAAGATCTTTTTGAAGGGTAGCAGTATTGTCTGTGGTATTGAACAGCTTTACATCATCAGCGAAAAGAACGCAATTGCTCTTAATATGATCACAGGTCATTTATGTAGAGTATGAAGAGAGTTGGTCCTAGAACACTGCCTTGGGGGACACCACTATTGACAGGTACAGAATTTGATAGGACGCTCCCAATTTTGACCATTTGTTGTCTGTTTGCCAGGAATGCTTCTATCCAGTTATTCAGTTGTCCAGAGATACCATAAGATTTTATTTTTAGGAGTAGTTTGTCGTGTACCACTGAATCAAAGGCTTTACAGAAGTCTATGTAGATTGCGTCTATTGCTTTGCCCTGGTCGAGTTGTGTCGTCCATATGTTTTTGCAGTGTAAGAGTTGCAGATTACAGGATAGTTTTTTTTCTGAAACCAAATTGTTTATTGGAGAGTAGGTTGTTTGTCCCTAAGTGGAGGGTGATGGATTGGTTAATAATTGATTCCATGACTTTACAGGTGACGCAGCATAGGTTAGGCAAGGAGCTGATCATAAGATACATAGATACGCATACAAAAATAAAATCATCCAAGAGCCAAATAAATATGTTAGAATAGAATAAAGCTGGAAGGGACCTTGGAGATTTTCTAGTCCAGCTCTCTGCTCAAGCAGGAGAATCTATACTGTTGGATCGCGGGGGAAAAAGAGACTCGAGACCAGTGTGACTTTCAGCTCTTTATTTAGTTCTTAAAATCTGCTGAAACCGCGGAGCCGCGGCAGCCTCTTTTATAGCGGCTGCTCGTGGCTCGCGGCCAATGACGGCTCCTTGAATCTCCCGCTGTCCAGATGGACCAATCATAAGGTAGTAATACGGTCCAATCAGAATAGGGTAAACAGGCCAATCAGTAAGTTGTATCGGTGGACCAATCAGATTGCAGGATTACAAGTATGTTAATATAGAACATATACTATTTTAGATAAGTGACTTTCCAGTCTTTTCTTAAAAATCTCCAGTGATGGAGTGTCCACAATTGCTGGTGGCAAGCTGTTCCACTGATTAATTGTCCTCACTATTTGGAAGTTTCTCCTCTATTCCAGGTTACTTCCCTCCTTGATTAGTTACCAACCATTGTTTCTTGTCCTCCCCTTTGGTACAATAATTTGACCCCCTCTTCTCTGTGGAAGCCCCTCAAATTCTAGAATACTGCTATCCTCACCCCTAATTCTTCTTTTCTTTAGACTAGCCCAAGGGTCTTCAAACTTGGCAAGTTTAAGACGTGTGGACTTCAACTCCCAGAATTCCTGAGCTAACGTGACTGGAGGAGGAATTCTGGGAGTTGAAGTCCACACGTCTTAAAGCGGTCAAGTTTGAAGACCCCTGGACTAGCCAAACCCAAATCCTGCAGCCGTTCTTCATTTGTTTTAGTCTCCAGCCTTTTATATTTATGTAGTTATGCTCAAAAGTCAAGATTCTTCCCTTTAATCTCTTAATCCACAACAGATAGGATGGAACAGGAAAGTGGGAGACCCTATACCATTTCTGACAGATGGCAGTCCAAACTCTTCTTGAAAGTCTTAACAACCCCACAACTTCTGAGGGCAAGCTGTTCCATTGGTTGATTGTTCTCACCAGTATTTGAGGGACTGCCATGAAGAAGGGGTCAATTTATTTTCCAAAGAACCAGAAGGCAAGAAACAATGGATGGAAGCTAATCAAAGAGAGAAGCAACCTGGAATTCGGGAGAAACTTCCAAACAGGGAGGACAAATAACCAGTGGAACTGCTTGCCACCAGAAGGTGTGGGTGCTTCATCACTGGAGGGCTTTTTAAGAAGAGATTGGACAGCCTCTTCTCTGAAATGGTATAAGGCCTCCTGTTAGAGCAAGGGGCTGGACTAGAAGATCTCTAAGGTCCCTTCCAGCTCTATTCTGATGCCGATTTTGCAATCAGTACAATGAAGTAAGGTCAGGGAAACAGGAGATATTACAACTTCAAAAGGGTAATTAGATCAGGCTAACATCCCAAAAGTTAAGGAGTAAAAATAATTTGAGAAGAATTTGAGCAAATAAATTAAGAATAATTAGAACAGCTATTGCTTCTAGTCTCTTTCTTAACTACAAGGTTTTACACTCATAGTGTCTCTAGGCTATTCTTCCATCACAGCTGTTTCTCAGATATGAGACGTTATTTGCCTCCCTGCCCCCATTTTGTTCTCTGCTGGTAACTGTGACCTCAATATTCTTCATACGCTAGCATGCCTGGAAGATTCCTCCCAAAATCTTTCTTTACCTCAGAGGAAGGCCACCTGAGGCTGCTGCTCCTTTCCATACCATCAGTGGTCTTCAGATCATGGAATAGTATTGGTGCGCTTCTTACCCTCTGTGGAGGGAAAAAAAAAATCTAATTCATTTTAGTTAAGAAGCAAATAGCAGATATATATTTTATTGGATGCCCAGAGGTTATTCTTCAGAATCAGCAGCATAATGCCTAAGAATGCCAGATTATCTTTTTAATGTTACAGAATCTTGCCTGTTTCAGTTTAAGGTCTAGGGTTCAACTTAGAAGTTAGTGTAATGTGGAAACTATTCTTAGCTCTTCCATTTAAGATTCCTCTTTTTCCTCTTCTCCTCCCTCTTCTCCTTCTTCTTCCTCTCCCTTTCCCTCTTCTTCTCCCTCTTCTCCTCTTCCCCCTTTCTCTCTCTCCCTTTCCCTCTCTCTCTTTCTCTCCCTCCCTCCATTCTTTGAAATAAGGTGAGCAAATTTAACAGAACATGACTTCAGCAATTTTAATGTTTTCTTTAAAGCAAGTCTGAAATCTAAACTATGTGGGCATCTCGGTCCTATTGAAGCATGCATTGCTTTGTCCCATGCTTGCTTATTCAAGCAACTTTATATAGCCTGGGGGAAAGATATGTTTCAAGGAAAAAACAATAAGAAAAATCAGCTTTTTCCCCCCAACGTCCTTCCTCTTCTACCTGCAGAGGTAGAATTCTAGCAGCAGACCTGATAGCGTGTTTCAGCTGTAGCTTAATAATAGTGGTTGAGAGATGGACAATTAAACAGCACCCATTAAATGTGTATAGCAATACAGTGACTTTCACATTGCTATTTTAGTAAACATTATATGATTAACGTGGTCAGTATTATATCCAAAATGAAGCTAGAGAAGTCAGAATGAGAAAACAGTGTTTTCCTATAAACCTCCCAGTGAAGGTAAAATATGCATGATGGATTCCACCTACATGGATAATGATAGATAGATGGATGGATGGATGGATGGATGGATGGACGGACGGACGGACGGACAGACAGACGGACAGACCAGCAGACAGATATGGACATAGATAATAGTTAGATAATAGACAGATAGATAGAGCCAGACAGACAGATAGAGCCAGATATAGATAGATGATAGATGATGGATGGATGAATGGATGAATGGATGGATGAGAGGAAGGGAGGGAGGGAGGGAGGGAGGGAGTGAGAGAGAGAGAGAGAGAGAGAGAGAGAGAGAGAATATTATATCAACATATAATAGAGAAGTTAGAATGAGAAAACAGTATTTTCCTATAAAGCTTCCAGTGAAGGTGAAATATGTATGATGAATCCCACCTGTATGGATGATTACACACACTTTCTCTCTCTCTCTCTCTCTCTCTCTCTCTCACACACACACACACACACACATACACAGATATTTCTTTCATTCTATTTACTTTCTAGATAAACAGCTGAGTATGAAATGGTAAGCCTAAAAAATTAATATGTGTGTGTGTGCGTGTGTGTGTGTATGTATATACTACTTACTTTCATCTTGCGTCTCTTCTTGACTATTATGTTATTTGGCTTTGAAAACCACTGGATTTCTTTTTCCCCTTTTTAAAATTTGGAGAATATTTTCTCCATTTCAATTTTCATCATGTTTCTTATCCCTTCCTAAAACTCCTTATATTCTTTCACACCACCTAAGTGTATTTGTGCTGGTTTATTTATTTTATTTATTTATTTATTTATTTATTTGATTTGCCAATTGTTTACAAGATAATAAGTATAAATGTATACATAGTTGTGAATACATGAAATGGTTACATATAAGAAAAATAAAAGAATAAGAGAAACAATAGGACAGGGACGGTAGGCACGTTGGTGCGCTTATGCACGCCCCTACAGACCTCTTAGGAAGGGGTGAGGTCAATAGTAGACAGTCTAAGGTTAAAGTTTTTGGGGTTTGGGGAAGAAACTACAGAGTCGGGTAGAGTATTCCAGACATTGACCACTCTATTGCTGAAGTCGTATTTCCTGCAATCAAGTTTGGTGCGGTTTACTTTGAGTTTGTATCTATTGTGTGCTCTTGTGTTGTTATGGTTGAAGCTGAAGTATTCATTGACAGGTAGGACATTGCAATGTATGATTTTGTATACCATGCTTAAATCAGACCGAAGACGGCGTAATTCAAGGTTTTCTAGTTCTAGAATTTTAAGTCTGGTGGCATAAGGTATTCTACAGCGAGTAGAGGAGTGGAGAACTCTTCTTGTGAAATATTTCTGGACTTTCTCAATTGTGCTAATATCAGATACGTAGTGTGGGTTCCAGACTGATGAACTGTATTCGAGTATTGGTCTAGCAAATGTTTTGTATGCTCTGGTTAGTAGTGTGATATTACCAGAGAAAAAGCTACGTAGGATTAGGTTAACAACTCTTAATGCCTTTTTGGCTATGTAGTTGCAGTGGGCTCTAGCACTTAGATCATTAGAGGTGAGTATTCCAAGGTCCTTTACAGAGCTTGGGTCATCAACAAGATCTTGACTATTCAGCTTGTATTTTATTTTCTGATTTTTTTGCCAATATGTAAGACAGAGCATTTATTTGTTGAGATTTGAAGTTGCCATTTGTTTGACCATTCGGATACATAGTCAAGATCTTTTTGTAGGGTAGCAGTATTGTCTGTGGTATTGAACAGCTTTACATCATCAGCGAAGAGAACGCAATTGCTCTTAATATGATCACAGAGGTCGTTTATGTAGAGTATGAAGAGAGTTGGTCCTAGAACACTGCCTTGGGGAACATCACTATTGACAGGTACTGGATTTGATAGGACGCTCCCGATTTTGACCATTTGTTGTCTGTTTGACAGGAATGCTTCTATCCAGTTATTCAGTTGTCCAGAGATACCATAGGATTTTATTTTTAGGAGTAGTTTGTCGTGTACCACTGAATCAAAGGCTTTGCAGAAGTCTATGTAGATTGCGTCTATTGTTTTGCCCTGGTCGAGTTGTGTCGTCCATATGTTTTGCAGTGTAAGAGTTGCAGATTACAGGATAGTTTTTCCTGAAACCAAATTGTTTATTGGAGAGTAGGTTATTTGTCTCTAAGTGAAGGATGATGGATTGGTTAATAATTGATTCCATGACTTTACAGGTGACGCAGCATAAGGAGATTGGCCTGTAGTTTTCAACTAGGCTTGGGTCTCCCTTTTTGAAGATGGGGATGACTGTGGCTTGTGACCATAGGTTAGGCAAGGAGCTGGTTCTGAAAGATTTTTCAAAGATTATGCTTAGAGGTTTGGCTATGGCAGTGGATAGCTTTCTTTAAGAAGTAGGCACATATTCCATCCGGTCCAATAGATAGAGATGGTTTGAGGTTGCGTATTGCTTTTTCAACATTGTCTTCTGTGAAATCGATATGTATTAGATCATTGTTGTTATCTGTGGTACGGCTAGGAAATATTGGGCATGATCCATTGCTGTTTACAAATACTGAGCGAATAATGTGTTAAAGATGTTGGCTTTAATGGTGTCGTCGTTGCAGTCTTTACCATCAGGTCCTATCAAGGGAGGGATGGACCTTGAGTCTTTTAGTTTGTTGTTTACAAAATTGTAAAAAGCGGGTGGAATTGGTGCTTAGAAGGTTTTCCTCTTGTTTAATGTGATAATTGGTGCATTCGGTCTTTATCTGGTGGCATAGATTTTTGTATCGGTTTTTGAAATTGGCAACGTGACCAGATTTGTTTTTCCGCCAGAGTGATCTCTTTTTGGATTGAAGTTTCCTTATTGATATGGGTAATCTGCTTTACAATGTTGTTCTTTACAATGCTGTTATATCTGGAATGTATTTCTTTCTTAAAACTTGCTGGCACAATTTTCATTAGTCCTCTTACTTTTAGAACTCAAGCCCATTTATCTGGCATCAACAGTCCCTAATATATTCCACAATCTGTACGTAGTGGTACCTTTGCTAATTGGATGGCATTTCTTTATCCTCTCTTTCCTATTAGGTAGCCAGTTTGATTCAAGGGTGTCCATCTGGTGATGTTCCTGTGTAGTATTTGCATTTAGATTACTTCAAGAAAGTGTTGCCAATTAAGAAAGAATTATTTTCACAAAATGTGTTAAGCATCTCTTGCATTGCTACATTTGCTTATCCCATGTCATCCTGTAATTTTAGCTTCTTCCTTTTGTTCAATTTTTGTGGTGGAATCTCCAGCTAGACTGGAGGAGGTGTCAAGAGAGGGTTTAGCTTAGAGTCCTTGCACTGCAGAAAGTGGCTCAGGCCTGACCTCCCCCAGAAAAATGGGGCCTCGATGCCCTCTGAGCTTGGTTGTTTTCTTGCAGATAACTAACAATCTGAATTGATCTCTGCACACTTCATCCTTAGTGAAGTGTCCAAATCAGCAACTGCATTTCCTGCATCAAATGAGGAGAGCATATCTTTCTCCTGTCCTGGACACTTTTTACAGAGGCACAATTGAGAGTGTTTGAACAAACTGCATCCCTGTTTGGTTTGGTGGCAGCAGCGCCTCAGATAGAAAGTCCATACGGAGAGTGGTAAGGACAACTGAGAAGATTATAGGAAGCTCACTTCCCGTCATTCAGGATACCGCTTATAAGCGCTATCTGCTTAGAGCTCAAAGCATTGTTAGAGATCCTACACACCCACTTCACAGTCTATTTCTGTTGCTCTCCTCTAGGAAGATTTGAAGTATCTATAGCAGGACTACACAATTCTGTAACGGCTTTTGGAATGCATTTTGGGGTGAGATGATGGTGAGAACAATTATATTTTTATTTCATCATCAAAGATTGTTTCTCGTTAGTCAGTTTACTGTTTATAAGCGCTATGTGCTTAGAGCTCAAAGCATTGTTAGAGACCCCACCCACCCAATTCATGGTCTGTTTCTGTTGCTCCCCTCTGGGAGGAGGTTTTGAAGTATTTCTAGCATGACTTCCAGGTTTTTTTAACAGCTTTATTCCCCAGGCCATTCTTCTTGCAAACTCGCAAGATTAGTTTTTCTCACCATGTACATGTATACATCTGAACTAGACTGTATTTTTTTCTCCATGTCATATAATATATATGAGAATATGCATAATTTTGCATTTATTTATTTATTTATTTATTTATTTATTTATTTATTTATTTATTTATTTATTTATTTATTTATTTATTTATTTATTTATTTTGTCATGTTTATGTAATATATATTAGAAGTAGAGACTCTTTGATGTATGCTGATTAGTGTACAGTCAAAGTGACAATAAAGTTATTCTAAGTCTTACAACAGTGATGTCAAACTCAAGGGGGCTGGATGCGGTCCACAGGGCTGGCCTGGAAACAGTGAAGGACTGGCCCCCCAGTGCTTCTACCAGTGAAAATGGAGCTTGGGAGCCTGTTTTCACCGGTAGAGCTCTCAGGCCACCACAGGCGCCCCCAACATGAGTGATGTCAAGCTGGCCATGCCCCCCTTGGCCCCCCCACCCTCGAGGTCAAACACAACCCTGATGCGGCCCTCAGTGAAATCAAATTTGATGCCCCTGCCCTGCAATGGCAACCTTGAATTTGGCTTAATAGAGTTCAACTCATCAAGGGGTATTGAATATACACCTGCAGTGATTTTTCATATCAGGTTTTCCTCTGGTTTAATTTTAGCGCATGCGTCTTTTTTGGTGGGGGGAGGGTTGTTCTCAGTTCTTTTGAAGTCAATGACTACATATGGTTTCTGTCACAACCACTAATACACCAAAGTGTGATCTACCCTGGAGCATATGTACTTGTTGTACGCACGCACATCTCTTCACGTTTTCATCAACTCTATTGGCTCCTTAAAGACTCAAGCATAAGTGATAATTACAAGCAACTTCATTTCATAATTCACTTGATTGTTGTTGTTGTTTTTTTCCCCCACTGCTAGAGATATAATGTGATAAGATGGCATTTCACATTCCGGAACTTGATTTCTGTTCCTACTTAATGTGTTAGGTACTTCAAAAGTTTAACTCGAGTCTCGATTCAAAGGTTCAAATGAGTCATTTTGCATTTTATGTTTCTGTATTCTGAGAAACTTGCAATCAGCATGTTTCAAGGAGAATATATCCTCCAGCAAGGTTCCCACTGTAACAAAAATATTTGTATAGATCCTGTGCTTGTTTTGGGCAAAATCAATAAAGACTTAGGAGGACCTTTCCTCCCACTGAATTTTTTTTACTACTGAACAACAAGATTGGAAGTTATCTCAGAGGACCACTTAACCCACAATCTGTTCAAGCAGGATCCACAAAGAAAACCTCCAGTGATTTATCCATATAAATTCTTCCTCTTAACAGAATAACACAGTTGAAAGGGACCTTGGAGGCCTTCTAGTCCAGGGGTCCCCAACTGCCGGTCCGCGGACCGGTACCGGTCTGCGGAACAAGTCTTACCGTCGCTGGTTGCTAGCGCCACCATCTTTTTGGTAAAAGTGCTTCCGGTGAGCTTTTCCGGTAAAAAGCTCACCGGAAGCACTTTTTCATCAAAAAAGATGGCGGCGCCCAGTTGATGCCGTACCGGGCCGCGGCACCCAGCTGATGCTGGTACCGGGCCGCGGCGTCAAAAAGGTTGGGGATCACTGTTCTAGTCCAACCCCATGCTCAAGCAAGAGACCCTATACCATTGCAGGCAAGTGACTGTCCAGTCTCTTCTTAAAAGCCTCCACTATGGAGCACCCACAGCTTCCATTCCACGGCCTAATTGTTTCCCTAATTGTTTCCACGGCCTAAATTTCTCCTTAGTTCTAGGTTGGTTCTCTTCTTGACTCGTTTCCATCTATTGGCTCTTTTCTTCCCTTCTGCTTCTTTGGAAACCTGATATGAAAAATCACTGCAGGTGTATATTCAATACCACTCAAATATTGCCAGCCCCTCAAATATTGGGACACTCCTAGTCCTTGTGTTCACTCTTGTATGAGGAGTATCGGGACACTGCTAGTCCTTGTTTTCACTCTTGTATGAGGAAATTGTAGGTTTCTTTGGGTCCTTCTCAAGATCAGAGTTAAGTTTTCAAACTCAATAAAAGGAAGCCTGTTCAGATTTTCCAAATGGGCTTCCGTGGCTGGTGCTTCCTCATCCTAGCAAATCCAAATTCAGAAAGTCCCTAAAGCCGGAGTGTCAAACTCAAGGCCCACGGACCACATCTGGCCCATGGGGTGCTTAAATCTGGCCCACAGGGCTGGCCTGGAAATAGCAAAGGAGCCTGCAGTGCCTCTGTTAGCAAAAACGGGGTACGGGGGCGGGCTGCATACACCCCCACACTCCATGTTTGGCATGGATGGCCTCCTGCAGCACCCCACCAGCCAAAATGGGCCCACACCCCATTTTGGCTGGCAGGAGGTGTCTGTCCTATCTGCCCCATCCCAACCCCAGCCAGCATGCAAAGGAGAACTACAATGCTGATCCAGCCCTTGAAGAAATGCAGTTTAACACCACTGCCCTAAAAGGGACATACAATGTTCTTGAGCTAAATAAATTGTCAATCATCCTGTTGGCTTATGCAGCAGAAGAAACTCCTGTGACATTATTTTACCAAGAGTATAACTTTGCTGATAATTCCGCACAGGCACGGAAAAAGCAAAGCCAGTTCTAAACTTTTCATGCGTGAAGCAGCATACGTAAAATCCCATTTTTTTTCCCCTGGTCCACCAACTGTCATTGTCCACCAATCAACTACAGTCAATTTGTTTTGGGAAATGGTCTGAGCGCCTTGGAACTTTCGTATCATTTGACCTTGGGCACTAGGACATTGCCAGGTGACAGTTGACTCTCTTGCATTCGGTAGCGCAGTGGTTAGAGTGCTGTACTGCAGGCCACTTCTGCTGATTATCAGCTGCCTGAAGTTTGGCAGTTCAAATCCCACCAGGCTCAAGGTCGACTCAGCCTTCCATCCTTCCAAGGTGGGTAAAACGAGGACCCAGATTGTTGGGGGAAAAGAGGCTGACTCTGTAAACTGCTTAGAATGGGCTGTGAAGCACTATAAAGTGGTATATAAGTCTAAGTGTTCTTGTTCTTGCTATTCCACATTTCCCTCCCAAGCCTCCCTTGCATTCCAAATCCACCCACTCCCTTCCTTGTTTTTGTTGTCTGGTTGCGAGTGGAATGTGTAGTGAGTCAGCCATGACACAAACACACACACACACACAAATGGTGTTTCCCTTCCATCTGCAGCTGGTAGAACATTGAAACAGATTGAGTCGCTCATTATTGGAGCAATGTTCCAACCTCACAATTAGATTGCTCTACCCAATGTGAAATTTACATTGTGACCGAGCAACGTGCCAAATAAACCTAAATTATGCCCTGGAATAGTATTTGGTGAGTAACTCACACTCCTGAGAATTCTCACTTCTGATGAGATCTTGTCTTGTATTATTGCAAAATGCATGCCAACTGTAGCTACAAGGAAGATGCTAATGGAATCAGAAATAGTAATTTCATCACAGGAATTTGCATAGCCTGCATGTCTTGTTCCTTTAAGCATATGTAACCAATAATGAGAGGTTAATTAGTAATGCAGTTGTGCTTTATGATGTTTCATGTCTCAGGGCACAATCTCCAAACACAGACTTTCCCAAGGAGGGTTTGAAATTTAGTTCACCCTTCCAAAAGGTTTGGATTCCTCCTTGTCTTCTCCTAAGTCAATGCAGAAACAAAATTAGCCATGCTTCTCCATATAAAGAAGTTTCATTTACTCATTTGAAAGTACAACAATTATCTGTACTTATCATAAATGGAATATGTTATTTTTAAACAACCTACAAAATTGCAAATACATCACTGCAGGCTTTCAGCTATCCGATTTGAATCTTAGGTTAGTGTATTCCAGCTCCTTTCCCCTTTGTCAGCAATTCACACACACAAGCACACACACACAAACACACACACACACACACACACACACACAGAGAGAGAGAGAGAGAGAGAGACAGAGACAGAGAGAGACACAGAGAGAGAGACTCCTCAAATTACAACATTTTATTTAGTGATCATTCAAAGTTACAACATTGGTATTAAAAATGACCATTTTCCCACTTACGTCCATTGTCTCATCTCCATAGTCACACAATCAAAATACCGACACTTAGCAATTGGCAAGTATTTATGATGTCCTGGGGTTATCTGGTCATCTTTTGCAACCATCTGATAATCAAAGTCACCATGGAAGCCAAATTCACTTAACAACTGTGTTCATCACTTAACAACTGCATTGATTCATTTAACAACTATCATCATCATCATCATCATCATCATCATCATCATCATCATCATCATTGTTTAACGACCCCATAATCCCTTGTGGTGTGGAGTTTGGGCAACTGAACGGAGCTAGCAGTGTGTTTAATGGCCGGATGCCCTTCCTGTCACCAATGTGGAGTTTTGTTCAGCAAATATATTCTCGTTGTGCCCAGAGAGAGAAATAACTGCCTCCAGCCAGGATCGAACTCCCAGTCTCCTGATTGTGAGGCAAGAGCTCCACCTTTAGGCCACCACACCACTCCATTCATTTAACAACTACGATACGAAAGATTGTAAAATGGGACAAAACTTACTTAACAACTATCTTGCTTACCAGTGGAAATTTTGGGCTCACTTGTGGTCCAAAGTCAAGGAGTATCTATACATACCATCCTGGTATTATTATATTTACTTGTTTATATCCCGCCTTTATTATTTTTATTAATAACTTCAGGCAGCAAACATATCCAATATACCTTTCTCCTCTTATTTTCCCCACAACAACAATGCACCTTCCTCCCTCTATTTTCCTTCTGAGATGAGTTGGCCAGAGAGAGAGAGAGAGAGAGAGAGAGATGGACTGGTGCAAAGATATTCAGCTGGCTTGCATGGCTAAGACAGGACTTGAACTCACAATCTCTTGTGTTCCAGCCTGATACCTTAACTACTAGACCAAACTGACTCTCATATTGAACTCATATCAAACAGGGGCATTGACTCTATAGTGATCATATACAGTGCATTCAGAAGTCCTAAATGTGTTTTTTTCAGGAGGCAACTGGACTTTCTTGTTTGTTTGTTTTTCTTTTGAAGACGTTTCCCTTCTCATCCAAGAAGCTTCTACAGTTCTGACTGGATGGTGGGAGCAGAAGTCCAGTCAGAGCTGAAGGAGCTTCTTGGATGAGAAGTGAAACATCTTCAAAAGAAAACAAACAAACAAACAAACAAGAAAGTCCAGTTGCCTCCCGAAAAAGCATCTTTGGGACAACCATGACCTGGATGACTGAGAATCTCTACAGAGTTTTAGTGCATTCAGAAAGTATTACTAAGATCCATCTTCCCCGATTGCTCAGTTTGATTGGTCAACCAGCTCTGGGAAGAGTCTTATGCCAAACTTCTTCCATTTGACAATTATGGAGGCCACTTTGCTCTTAGGAAACTTCAATGCCGCAGAAATTTTATTGTAGCCTTCCCCAGATCTGAGCCTTGCAATAATCCTGTCTCTGAGCTCTGCAGGAAGTTCCTTTGCCCTTGTGGCTACTACACTATGAATTGTCAGATGTGAGACCTTAGAGACGTGTGCCTTTCCAAATCATGTCCAATCAATTTAATGTATCACAGGTGTACTCCAATCAAGATATAGAGACATATATCAGCAATTAATTTGGAAGCACCTGAGCTAAATTCCAAGTGTTGTTGCAAAGGCTCTGAATACTTATGCCAATTTTATATTTCAGTTTTTTTTCTTTTTAACAAATTTACAGACATTTCTAAAATTTTGTCGTCACTTTGTCATGATGGGGTACCAAGTGTAGATTAATGAGGAAAAAAATGAATTTCAAAAACTGTGCAATCAGGCTGCAGCATAACAAAATTGACAAAAGTGAAGGAGATTTGAATACTTTCTGAATGCACTGTAGATAGATTTTCTCCATGGCAATGTATATTCAGGAAGCTGAAATTATGGGGAAAAAAATATAACATTGAATTCCTAACAGTGGCAATTGGACTGAAGAAATTTTCAGTTTAGAAATTAGGTTTACAGGTGATTCCAAAACAAAACAAAATGGCACAGTTTTATTTAAATTGTCAGATCAGATCTCAGAAACAATTTGAAACACCAAAACAAGTGACGTGGATTCCGTTCAGAAAAAAATCTACTATATTTGTGAGTATGCCCAAATAAACGTGTTATTGATTTTAAATTCCTAATGAAATGAGTTCTAATATTTTTCTCAAATTTCTTTAAAACTCCAATTTCATCACAGAGAACTCAAAACCTGTTACTGAATTATAAAGTCACTATTTTATGTTGAAACCATGAGGTTGTTTTTTTTTTCAACAATTCTTCACTCATTCTACTTGGATATATTGTATGGAAAGAAAAATTTAGAAGTCATCTAAAAAAATCACAGCGGATTATATACTGAAGGATGAATCTCAGACACCATCCATATATTATAGAACTATAGTACTTAAAAATATGCTGGGTATCACATTCAGTTGAAAAAATGCACCCAACAGAAGGTCCAATTGACCTCAAGATCCAAGCAGCAAAGAATTATTTTTGTAGGTGTAGAAGTGTTGTGTTATGTTGCGGTTGCCCTTTTTATGACACTAAATATTTTAATTGGCAAAGGGAACGCAAAAAAGCATTCTAGCACCGACTAGGGAGTCAGTTTAATTTTCAGGCTCATTTTAAACAATTGCCCCCGCTAGCTTATTGTTTTCGTAGATTTCTGCAAACTTTGCTTTGCTCTTCCTGTTGTGTTTTTTAATGTTCTATAAGCACCACATTTAGTACTTCTCCTTATATTTAAGATATTTCTCACACACGTAGTCTTGAGTATGTTGGTTGATTTCCTCCATGCAACAATACTCTAGTATAAAGGGTTGTTTTGTGAGTTATACCAGTCTAGAATATAGGTATCACTGCAGGTCCCATAGTGCTTGGATTTCTAGTACTCCTATATCCAAGTGCTGAGCAGGTAAATTAGAATTGCTGTTCTGAGGCTAAGAAAATGTAACTCAACAAGGACCTGTGTGTTCTCCAGCAACGTTTGGTGTCCTTCAAGCATGCCAATTGTTTTAGAAGTAGAGGGAGTATCAAATAATATGGATTGGTTTCCTTCTTCATCCCTTCATCCCTTATGAATCCTATTCAAGCAATAGCAATGGCAATAGCACTTAGATTTATATATCATTTTATAGTGCTTAAGTACTCTCTAAGTGATTAACAAATGTCAGCATATCGTCCCCAATAATCTGGGTTTTCGTTTTGCTAACCTCAGAAGGATGGAAGGTTGAGTTAACCTTGAACTGGTCAGGATTGAACTCCTGGCAGTGAGCAGAGTTATCCAGCAATATTGCATTCTAACCACTGCACCAGGGCTCAAGCAAACCTACTGATTACTTTTAAAACAGAATTAGTGGCTGCAGCTTGTTTTTCTTACTTAAATATGATTTGATGGGGATTGTGAGAAAATAACAAAAGAAATTTTATTTATTAGCTTGTAAATATTTATCTCACCATCTGCTGGAATTTGAGATTTTTCCAGGCAAGAGAGAGGATGGTAGAGAAATAGTATCAAGTCCTTCCATACATTTCTATGGGGTAAATTTAAAGCTGGATATCCTTAGTCCTGTAGAACCTGACCATTGAAACATGTCACTCTGGTTCAATTGTACTCTCAGCTTGAATGGAAAAGAAGATCCTTGAAGTGGGTAAACTGAATCCCATATAATGAGGAATCTGTTTCCAAAGAATACCCCCCACAATGCCAGAGAAATCTCCATGGCACTCAGTAGGAGTAAGATTTCAGACCATCCCAATTCTGCAAAATATTTTAGAAGCACTCCCCTCCCACCAAAACCAAAGTTTAAGGTACCCCTCTGTGACCAAACTACTTATTGGAAGAATTGGAGAGGAAAGCAAAATTCGAGAAAACATTTCAACTGCTAGATGAAAGCCAATTTTATCCAGCAATTATGCTCTTCAGGGCATCGCTGGGACAATTTCTAATTGTTAGGTCAGAAAATTATAAATACTGATCAAGTTCTTAATCATGATCTCACTAATCAGTTCAAGGGCCACTTTTCTAATTATGCTTCAAGAGAAGCTGCTAATTGTGTCCTTTTGAAATACCTCAATTAAATATACATCTATAATGCCAGGCACATTTGACTTATACCTTGTTTCAGCAGTGTGCCACTTTTTAAAGTAGTGTTGATGATTTATAAGCAATGTGACTTGATTTTCTGTCATTTCTGTGATTTATAAATCAGGACTTTATATACTCTGGGTATTAAGGTCTGTTTTATGAATCCCAGTTTATTTGTTAAAGGAGACTGATTTAGTAGACAGGTTTATTAATCATTGCTTGGAAATTCAAGCTAAAGTCTAAGTTTTAAAGTCTAACATTTACAAATGAGATGCTTAAATCAAATTCCAATTTATATATAATGGGTTCAGTTACAAGAGATGTGCAGGAAAGCCATACATCTGCTACCTGCTTCTACCTGAGGACACAAAAATATGCCGTGTTCATCATGAGTAACTTAGTTATTACTAATCTAGCAGAAAATGAATCTACTTTTAATCAAAATATCACCTGTGGATAGAATCACTACATCCTGGGGATCCTTCACTTCCAAAAACTACAGCCTTCAGTCCACATACTCTAAAGTTCATATTCTACTGTAAATTAATTTAGGCTCTTGATTAAGAAATTATCCTTAGGCTTGGACAAATTTTAAAAAACCTAGATATATAATATTGTGCAGCTAGATCAATTGATAGAAATGTGTGTCACTGTAGTTTGTAGAAACTCTTAGATGATCAGATTGTCTTTTCCTTTCTGGTCTAAGTCCAAACACAGAGAGATGGCAAAGAGATGGGATCAGTCATCTTTGATGGGTGAATCATACTGGCAGAATAATATAGGATCACCATCATCTTTTAATGACCCCATAATCCCTAGCAGGGTGGAGTCTGGGCAACTGAATGGAGCTGGGTGATTACTGGCTGGATGTCCTTCCTGTTGCCAATGCAGAGTTATATTCAGCAGACATATTCTCATTGTGCCCAGAGAGAGAAATATTTGCCTCTACCTAGGATTGAACTCACACCCTCCTGATTGTGAGGCAAGAGCTCCAACTCTAAGCCACTGCACCACTCGCAGAATAATAGAGGATATATACAGTAATATATAATGTCGTTGATTCTGCTGGATTTCTCGACAGATTTTGTCACCACTGACAATGGTATTGAAGTGTTGGAGATCTTTATGATGGGAGACGCCACCTTCTGCTCCTGTCTTTATGGACCGATTTAAAGTTGGCTCTGTAGATTTTCTGTATGATCCTTAAGAATCCCCACAATATCTTGAAGGACCCCACAGGATTTCATCTTCTTTCCTATGTTTTCTAACATTGATATGAAACATCTTCCAGTCATGCTGCTTGAAGATAGTAGCAATGACTGCATTTCTCTTTTCCTGCAAAGTCAGCGAGAACAAACGCAACCTGAGCAGCATGGGATTATTACAAATTCTGAGAACCGAATTGTGCTCTTTCCCGATAAAGATATATACCAATAAGTCATGTGCTGTCAGCCTCTAGTTTGGGTGGGAGGGAGGTCTTAAAAAATGCATCTGATAAGAGAGTGTTGAACCTGGATGATTATGATAGTGGAAGATATCATTGTGAGGTGAGAGCTCCACCTCTAGGCCACTGCACCACTCCAACAATAAAGCTAATAATAAATTACATAAAATCAATATTGTCAATATGTCATAACTGTCAATATTTTATGTAGATTCTATTGATGCTGTTCATGGCTGTTCATGAAGTTTGCAATTAGATTGTGACCAGAATGGTCAGCTTGGAACACACCATTTTAAACTGTGAAAAGCTAGTTTGTATTTGGCATTTAAGAAATGTTGAGATAGTTCTAGCACATTTGTTGTGATGAGTTTGCTCGTGTATATTGCCTATGAAAAACAATAAATCTAATATTTATTGGACATTCCAGAATTCTTATTTGATTTTAAAAAAATGACATAGATTTGGCATTGGGATAATTTGCTAAAAGCCAGGAAAGAGACATAACTGCAATGAGAGGAATATTTAATATTAATATTAATTTAATATTAACAGAATATTTCATTTGCTGATATCAGAAGTAATAATGGGCTATATTTACATTTTGGCCTCTATGATGTTAACTATTTTTCCTTCCAAAGGTAAGCTAATTCTTTTCTATGTTTTTTAAAACTACTTTTGAGGAATTTATGAATATTTGCATAATCTGTGAATTTTTAATTGTATTTTTACAAGCATTTTTTTCCTTCCTAATACCTACTTCCTATGTATAGTTTTAAACAGAGAACTGCATTGCAAGATTCAAAACAAAAAACAAAACAAAACAAAAAGGATAATTGTGTATAAGTTTACTACAGAAAGTGTGAATTTCAATTAGTCATCCTGGAAAGGGAAACAAGACACATTTCACTTCTGTTCTTGCTAGAAATATATTTTTTTTCTCTTTCATACAAAGCAACGCTTTCAAAAGTCAAGTCTGCTATGTGTTATCATAGCTCTGGACTTTCCTTTATGCTTGATGACAACAGTCAAAGCAAGTACTTCATATGTCCTTGACAAAATATAGAGATAGCCTAGAGACAGTCTTTCCTTTTCCATAAATGATATCACAAAGAAAGGACATTGCCTTGGAGATAATATGAATGTGCTTTGAAAATATGTGATAATATCATTAGCGGCATGTTGAATGGCAAGATTTAATAGAGAACCTGCAAAGGATCCTTGAGAAACAAATGAAAAGAAGTCCAATTCTGCCTATCAACAGTGTCCGTGAAGACAGAATTAACATTTTTGTTCCTCACAAAGGGAACAGAATGACAAAGCAGGCATTTTTGCAGTGTTGTTTGGAAGTTACCTTCAGGACCGTGCCAAAGCCTTTATTTGGAAATCATTTGTAGACAAGATCCTTCTCTGTTGTCCAATTGGAGAGAGGATAAGAAGCAGAAACAGCAGCCTCAGCAGGAGTTCTCCAAAGCCATCCTGCATCCAAATCACTTGTCAATGGAGGAAGGTTCTTTGTCTCTCCGTCCAGGTTTTCTTTCCTTGGTCACCGAAGTCCCTTCACATCTGTTCAACAAGACACCTCCAGCTGAGACGGAGGTACTGATAGATGGGCTGCTCATGTTCCACATTCTGTTGTTCTTGGCAGCGACTTCCCTTTCACAGTATTCTCAAAGAGAATAGCAGCTGCAATCCAGTTTCCAGAACTGTAGTTCACTCTTGGACACCAAAACAAATGGGATATTTTTTGGTATGACATGTACTTGCATGAAAGGCCTTGAGTCCACTCCAGGAGGCGTCAGTTGGCCCTGTGAATTATGTCTTAAGCAGCATGGGTGACATTGCAATGTTCATTTGACTCTTGACAGTACAGAAGTTCAACATAGAAACTGACACTCACTAGTTTCAATGCAGCTTTATTGAAACAAGGTCATTTGAAATTGGCAGTTAAAGGTCAGTCCATAAGAAACTGACAAACCTGGATCACCACCTTCTTCTTCTTCTTCTTCTTCTTCTTCTTCTTCTTCTTCTTCTTCTTCTTCTTCTTCTTCTTCTTCTTCTTCTTCTTCTTCTTCTTCTTCTTCTTCTTCTTCTTCTTCTTCTTCTTCTTCTTCTTCTTCTTCTTCTTCTCCTTCTCCTCCTCCTCCTCCTCCTCCTCCTCCTCCTCCTCCTCCTCCTCCTCCTCCTTCCCTCTACCTCTTCCTCTTCCTCCTCCTCCCTCTTCCTCTTCCTCTTCTTCCTCTTCTTCCCCTTCCCCACTCCTCCTCCTTCCTCTTCTTCCTCTTCTTCCCCTTCCCCGCTCCTCCTCTTCCTCCTCCTTGTCCTCGTCCTCGTCCTCCTCCTTGTCCTCCTCCTCCTTCTTGAAATAAAAAAGCTAAGACTTTTATATTAGTCTGCAATGGCAGGCTTTGTGATGAATGCTTTCCATGGATTGTACCCACTTTACCTGTCTAATAGTCTCTAATAATGTAATCTCTCTCTCTCTCTCTCTCTCTCTCTCTCTCTCTCTCTCTCTCTCTCACACACACACACACACACCACAACACAACACAACACAACACAGAGCAGTGTTACCCCAAGCAAATCACAAAGAAAAAGGGGGGTCAACCTATTTTCCAAAGCTCCAGAAGGCAAGGCAAGAAATAATGGATAGAAAATAATCAAGGTGAGAAGCAACCTGTAACTAAGGAGAAAACTCATATCAGTGAGAACAATCAACCAGTGGAACATCTTGCCTTCAGAAGTTGTGGGTGATCCATCACTGGAGGCTTTTAAGAAGAGATTGGACAGCCACTTGTCTGGAATGGTATAAGGTCTCCCGCTTGAACATGGGGTTGGACTAGAAGACCTCCAAGGTCCTTTTCAACTTTGTTATTCTGTTGGTAAGCATATGCTACTTGTTGAAGTTAGGTTCTCTAATCTAGCAACCATTGTTTGGTACAATATGCTGCAGCCCCTTAAGTTGGGTATACATGTATTGTACTGGGGAATAGGAGATTTCAAGCTTAGAAATTTTGCTTCACTGGGTTGCACACCTGACTGCAACAAACAAATCTTGTACAACTGGTGAATTTTGTAAGTTTTACATTTAGAGCCGTGGATCACAAATTATATAAATGAGGCATAGAAGAGAATGAACAATTAACATCCTTACTCATTGATCTGAATTATCAAGTTCAAAACTACTAATTTAGTCTCAGGTCAAATAAAAATGGTTTTGATTCTGGTAAAAATTAATGATCTTAATGAAATACAGAGCTCCTACAGAACACAAGGAACAGAGAAAAAAAGATAATTTAATTCACATTTTAATGTGAACATATCCAATTTACTCATCTGATGGATTCATAAAGTGAAAAAAAAAAAAAAAGCAATATCTGCCTGTTTCCAAATTTTGCAATATCATTTGCTGTTCAAGAATGGGATGCATTAGGGAAGGCCGCTTGCAAAATTATTTACAAAACATTTGGAAAAGAACTAAAAAAAAAAAAGATGTTAGGACAAGTGCATGCATACACATGCTCCATTTGCATGCTACAGGGTGGGGGAGGGGAAGATGAATGAGCATATTTGGGTTCTGCAGAGTTACAAATGCAAGCTGTGTGGAAGCAAAACCGACTGAACTTAATACTGGAAAAGGAGCAAAAGTATAAATTAGGCCTTCAGGCTTTTCTGCAGACTCCTTTCTCCATAAATTACAATTTCATCAAGATCCTCAGTAAGAACTATACATAAAGCCTTTTCCTGGGTGTTTAAATTCTTTCACATAGATTATTTCAATAACTCTTATGACAACTCAATGTACAGAGAAGAGCAACAAAGATGATTGGGAGCCTGGAGGCTAAAACATACCCCCCAAAAAAAAAAAATGGTTGCAGAAATTGGGTATGTCTAGTCTAGTGAAGAAAAAAAAAAAGACCATGGATAGTATGAGAGCAATCTTCTGATATCTACAGGGCTGCCACAAAGAAGAGGGAGTCATCCTATTCTCCAAACAAAGCACCTGAAGGTAGACAAGAAAAAATGGATGGGAAATAATGGAGAGAAGCAACCTAGAATTAAGGAGACATTTTCTAATTGTGAGACCAATTCCTCATAGTGAGAACAGCTTGCCTTCAGAAGTTGTGGATGCTACATCATTTGGAGGATTTTAAGAAGAGATTGGACAGCCACTTGTCTGGAATAGTATAGGGTCTCCTGCTTGTGCAGAGGGCTGGTCTAGAAGACTTCCAAGGTCCCTTCTAAATCTGGAGGAGGAGGAGGGAAAAAAGGAGGAGGAGAAGGAAGAGAGGAAGAGGAAGAGGAAGAGGAAGAGGAAGAGGAAGAGGAAGAGGAAGAGGAGGAGGAGGAGGAGGAGGAGGAGGAGGAGAAGAAGAAGAAGAAGAAGAAGAAGAAGAAGAAGAAGAAGAAGAAGAAGAAGAAGAAGAAGAAGAAGAAGAAGAAGAAGAAGAAGAAGAAGAAGAAGAAGAAGAAGAAGAAGAAGAAGAAGAAGAAGGAGGATTCTAGTTGTGTTTATAGAAAGAGATGCTGACCCCACTCCCTCAAAAATACTAAAAGGAAATACATAATAAAGAGAAATAGAGTCCAAGAGAAATATTAAAAATAATAATTGTAATAATTACAGATGTACAAAGAGGGAAAATGCTGAAAAATGTGAAAAATATAAATGGATTACTATTAAATATATAAATATCTAGATATTAGACTTATATAATTACAGATGTATAACAAATAGATATTTATATATGTAATATTAATACATAAAAAGGTAATGGTTTTGTAACTAATAGATTAAATATTAATGTTAATATTAAATATGAAAATATATAATCATTGGAATATCATTAAGGGAATAAAAGAAACTAGAAAAAGTATTCAGTAAAACTTTGTAAACAGAGGGAGTGAATAAGGTAAATGCTGGAACAAATAAGATGTGGCATATGAAACTAGAAAAAAGATGAACTTGAACAAATCAAATCAAACTGAATATATATTTCATCACCCAAATAAGAATTAATAGATGGAATCTGATTGTACGAAAGTGTGAGGTTTGCATCTTTTATGAGAGCATACGACAAGAAAACATTTCTCCCATATTTTGCTTAGTTTAGTCTGAACAGTAAAATAAACAAGCATATCAATAAATAAAAGAACTTAAATCCACTGAAGTATATAGACAAACTTCCGCTGAAATGTTTCTGTGCTCGTTCAATGAAAAATTATGTATTTCTTTATAAATTACAAAAGGGTGTTGCAAATTAGCAAAATTGGAACCAGAGAATTGTCAAATTTGCCAGGTTAGAAGATTCACTTAACATTCCAAATCAAACCAATTCCATGCTTCTTTTTGTATCAAGAATATTCTGCATTGCAAAATTTGTAAAAGTGCATCTGCTTATGAAAACTATGTTGCCTTCCAGTTTCTTTATAGCTTTGGGAAATGCCAATTGGGTAACTTAAGATTAAAATGTGAATCAAATTAATTTATGCGGCCCCTTTTCTAAATAAATCTAAAAGGCTATTGGTCCCCACAAAACCATTTTTTGAATTAAACTTAGCAATATTGCAAGTGTTCCATTCTCATGTGTTTTGCAGATATGTTCACAAGAGAAAGAGTAAGCTGCTACATTACATTCCAAAGTAGTTTTCCTGCAAAGGTTTTAACTGAACAAGAAAGCGGTCCAGAGTAATCAAATTCCACTCATAATAATCTTAGAGTGCAGGCTATTCTTAACATCACCCTATACTGGGGATCAGTTGGAAGATCTTAACAAAAGCAGAGTTCCTGCAAGGCAATCTGTAGTATAAATCTAGAATGACAGACTTTTCACCTTTGTTCCATTTCAAACCTAACCATCTCTGCTTTCAATTCCTCCAGTTAAAAAGGAGAATGTGTTTCAAGGTGTCTGTGTACACCAAGATTGGCGTTGAATAGAACATCCCCCAATGACAGCACAGGATTATGGTAACTTCATTATCATTTTTTTTTCAAAATCTCCATATCTCTCTAATCTCCAGCAGTTGATTGATAGATTAGATTAGATTAGATTAGATTAGATTAGATTAGATTAGAGAGAGAGAGAGAGAGAGAGAGAGAGAGAGAGAGAGAGAGAGAGATGCATAGAATCGTTCATAGAACCAGTAGGGAAAAAATGGAAACCCACCCTTGCCTGTATGATCACAAACGTTACTGAGTTATTAGATAGATAGATAGATAGATAGATAGATAGATAGATAGATAGATAGATAGATAGATAGATAGATAGATAGATAGATAGATGGATGGATGGATGGATGGATGGATGGATGGATGGATGGATGGATGGATGGATGGATGGATGGATAGATGGATGGATGGATGGATGGATGGATGGATGGATGGATGGATGGATGGTTTGGATGGGTGGGATGGGTGAGTGGGTGGGTGGGTGGGGACACACACACACACACACACAGAGAGAGAGAGAGAGAGAGAGAGAGAGAGAGAGAAAGAGAGAGGGGGGGAGGGAGAGATATTAATTGTCATCTACAGTCTTTGTAGCTCCATATGACCACAAAAGTTATTCGGTTATTGTATGTGGTAATCAAGACATATATTTCATAGGCATTTCATGATGTCTATGGAAAACAAGAGATCTGCTGAACATCAGTTTATTTCATCCCTGAAAACTCCAAGGAATTGCATCCATTTTAATGTTTCATTTATGCTTATCTTTTTCAGTCCCTTCTAACCCAGCAACCTTGGCAGAGTATGATTTTATAATGGGGAAGCTGTTGCTGAGCTTAATTATAATGAACACATGCAAAGTTTCCTTGTAACTGCTTGAAAAAAAATACTCCAGAATTCCAATTTTTATTATGCTAGTTCAATCCTGGAAAACAGTCACTCACTTTTATATTTACACTAAATATCTCACCTCTTGCTCCCGTGCATTTCTGTTAAGGTTACTACTGAGCATTTAAAATTACATTTGCCCAGTGTTGGAAAAGATATGCAGGAGTAGCTGTGCGGTGTTCGGAACTGATTAAACCAAATCTTTTTCAACTGGAAGCTGAAATACTTTATCAGGCACAGACAGTACCTACAAAACAATTCAATGGACTCACCTGTGCCCCTAATAGTAATAAAGTGGAAAGCAGACACTGGAGCTGCAGCAAGAATAATAATAATGGAGGCAGAGCTTCAGTTCTTTTTAAAGTACAGCTGATCCTTGCCTGAATGAATTTGCAAATAAACACAGATCGAGTTCTATCTATGGGGTCCCTCCCTTTTGCTCTACGGTGCTTATTAAGGAGATAAAATTTGTCATCTGTTGTCTCACTCGATCAGCGGAGACCACAGTTCGAAATGATTATTATTATTTTTTTTAAAAAAAGAAAGATGTTTTGTTGCACAGATCTATGTCCTAGTGCTCTCTCAACTCCTCTCTGCTAATTTTTCAAGTGGCCTGTTTAAAAAGGAAAATAAAGTTCCTGCTCTTGGGTGGAATTTATTCATTAAAATTAAAATGCAGATGCTTTAAACAGCTATGCCTTTTTCCAGGCACACACACAAGTGGGGGGGAAATTGGGTTACTTTAAGGAATAGTGTTGGAATAAATATCCACCTGGTTCAGTTCCAAGGTGGGAGAAAGGCACTGGAAACAAAATGGAGGCTGGAGGCTGATTGGAAACATGGTTTAATGATGAAGCAGAACCACATAGGTGGTCCTGGGCAGCCGACCATGTGGAGGTGAGAGTAGGTTTTTTTTTTTATACCTTCTCTTGGCCTTTTCACTTGAGCTTCCTGTTCCTGTGCAAGAACATGTATTATATTGGCTATTGTCGGGGTTATGTAGGGGTCATATCTGGCTCTATAGGTTGTCTGAGCTCCCAGGTTTGGTTGAAGTTTGGACTGCTGAGATGATGCAATGAAAAGGGTTGTGCTCTGAAAGGGTGTTGGGCAATTCCTATTATGGCTTAATGGCTTTGTCTTGGTTTAGATCTTGAGTGAGGGCTAATCCTATCACTCAGACTTTGCTGCAGGGAGTAATGGATTACCAAATATGCATTTCTAAAAGCTGCCCCAGCTCAGTATCTTGAGGGCAGGGAGCAGGAGCTCTGAGTTTCTGTCCCCCCTAAAGATTTTTTATTTCTCTTTTAGGTGAAATATTTTATCCTGTCTTTTTTTTAGTATTCCTCAAAATATTTCATTCTTCTAGGAGGGATAATGCCAACTTTCTACCATAGTAAAGCAGGACTGTGTTTGCACAGGGTCAAAAGGACTTCTTTCCCATTAGTCACTTGATCATTTGATTTACTTCAAAAAATAGTTGCAAAAACTGGGATGAACACTGGATGGTCATAAGCATTTTCAGGGCCCCTTTGCTTCAATCCAATGGCCATAAGACATTGGATGCTCTTTTATGAGAGCCTTGATACCATTGCATAGATTTCACAAAGTAAAATAGTGATATTTCTCATGTGAAAATAAATGTTTTTTCTCTCTTTTTCATTCATGTTGTAAGCAGGCATTAAAATCCTCCTGCTTTATCAAGAGTGTGTGAGTATATATAAAGACTACTAAGGATTTCCATAATGCCCTACAATATGGATATAATGTGATAATTGTTAGTTGATTGGTCCATTTGTTCATGCTTCATTACAGATGTATTTGGGTTTATTTCCTAGGAAACCTAGTTATCAGAAGCAACCCTGATTAAAGGGGAAAAAAGTTCAAATCTTTGAAATATATTCCTCCATGCTTACTTCTTAATATAATCTATCAGCAATATTTTTTTCTAGCAAAGAGTTTGTCACTCAGCCTGAAATGTTGTTTCCTTAGTTTATTAAAGATTTATTGTTATTTTACCCCAGAGGAAAGTTTACATGGCATGCATTATGAAGTACTAAAGAGCATGAAGAGGTGCTAGGAGAATCCTATTCATTAATTCTTTTTTTTTTTTTTTGCTGCTTCAAGAAAGGAGCTATCTCCAAGCCTATTTATTCACTAAAATGGAATAAATTCATTTCACATTTTATTTCATGATTGTGGAAATCTGATATATGTAGGATTCTGGTCTCTCTCTCTCTCTCTCTCTCTCTCTCTCTCTCTCTCTCTGTGTGTGTGTGTGTGTGTGTGTGTATGTGTATATGTATATACATACACACACACATCATATATATATATGGTATTCAGCTTTGTTCTGATATTTTCCCACGTCATTATAATTGTGCTTTTAAAGTTGTAGCGATGTTTCAGCAGAATCTCATCTGCCATCATCAGGCTTGTGTATTGGGTTCATCTGCGTGTCAGGCTTTGGCAGCCATTTCTATTTTAAATTTAGTGCTAGCCTCGTGCTTTGTTAGAATGGGTTTTTCTTCATCCTGATTTGTTGGGAGTCTTGGTCTGTGTTTATTGGTCTTGGAGTTTGCTGTGTTATGCTTGATTGGTGTTTCTAATATCTTCTGTCTGTTTTGTATCATTTTTTTTTGTCTTGATTGGTTGGCAACATGGTGTTTCATGTATTGGAGGCTTTCAGCATGGCTTGGCTTTGGGTGAATCGTTTATTACGAAACTAGGTTTCATTTGGGTGGCTGGATGGGCTGTGTTTGGGCTGGAGGTATTGAGGGGGTGTCCGTTTGGCAGATGAGATTCTACCGAAATGTCTCTACAACTTTAAAAACACAACTATAATCACGTGGGAAAATACCCGAACAAAGCTGAATACTATATATATATGTATTTATGTATGTATGTATGTATGTATGTATGTATGTATGTGTATATATATATATATATATGTGTGTGTGTGTGTGTGTGTGTGTGTGTGTGTGTCTTTTCCCGTGTAAGATTAAGAGTATCTTGGCAACGTTTCGGCGAGGTCCCACTTGCCATTCTCAGGCTGGTGCTTTGGCTTCATGCCAGTGCAAGCAGTGTGTGATCGGAGCTGCCGTCTCTCTATAAATACTGGTGGTGAGGGCTGGTGTGCTGGGCTGGTTGGCTGCACTGCTGCCTCTTGATTGGTTGATATATATATTTGTTTTCGTAGATTTTCACGGGTACAGGTATGTAGGTCTAGGTGTGTTTGGGTCTTTTCCGTGTAAGATTAAGAGTATCTTGGCGACGTTCGGCGAGGTCTCACTTGCCATCCTCAGGCTGGTGCTTTGAAGCTTCGTGCCATTGCAAGCGCGCCAAGATACTCTTAATCTTACATGGGAAAAGACCCGAACACACACACACACACACACACACACACACACACACACACACACACACATATATATATATATATCTTTGGTTATTCGGGTTTTCTCCCGCGTAAGATTGGAAGTATCTAGGCAACATTTCGACGAAGTCTCATTCATCATCTTCAGGCTTCTGTCTTCAGCTCTGTGCTTCTCAGAGTGATGTGAGCTTGCAGCTGCTTCTTCCTTTTAACTGCTAGTGGGGGTGTGACTTGATTGGGTGGGGGCTTGGCTGTGTTCTGATTGGGTGGGGGTGTGTTCTCATTGGTTGGGGGTTTGGCTATGTTCTGATTGGTTGGGGGGTTGGCCATGTTCTGATTGGCTGGAGGTGTGTTCTGTTCAGGTGGGGGCTTGGTTGTGCTCAGGTTGGTCTTAGTTACTGGGGGATTTGAGCTGGTGAGCTGTGATCTTGCTGTTTGGCTTCGAGTTCGTGGTCGTGCTGCATCTTCATGGTGGGGCTCAGAAAACAATATATATATATAAATATATATAACAGAATATACAATGGTTATAAAGGCAAAAGCAGAATGACTTGATACTCCAAATACATCTAAAATCTAGGACTAATGCACTGATTAAGAGATCTAATCAGGTACCATACTTTGAGGAAACACCCAAGTTATCTGAGAAACCTAATAGGAGAAAATTATTGGAAGAGACAATAATAATAATAAGAAGAAACTAGCAATGGGCCTACCACTCTTTGTCATTAATATTGAAATATACCATCTACATGTGTATCACTTATCAAACATATTTTTGGCTCAGCGGAATACCATTAGAATTGCAAGAACATTTTATGTATCCTGTTTAAATTACCTCTGGCTCAATAATAATTAAACACTTTTGAAAATCAGCACGAGCGTGGATTTAAAAATGTGAATTTTTAATAAAGAGGAGCTATAATGAGGAAGAGAAACAACTCCACCTAGATCTAAGGAGAAATTTCCTAACAGTAAGAACAGTCAACCAGTGGAATGCCTGGCCTTCAAATGCGTGGGTGCCCCATCACTGGAAACTTTCAAGAAGAGACTGGACAGCCACCTGTCTGAAATGATATTTCCCGATAGTTAGAACAATTCAGCTGTGGAGCCAGAGGTATTATTCAGCTGGTTTGGACTGGTTCTGGTGGACAGAAAATTTTAACTCAGATGATTCATGAAGCAGAACGGATTGCTGTGCTTCAGCTGAGCTAAAAAACAGCATAGCTCACCAGCATTGATGCAGAGGGCGGTCTCTCAGCCCTGCACGCACACATGTAAAGAGAGCATTTGGTGTGCAAAGAGTATGTTAGGTGCACATGCACAGCTCATCTGTGTTGATACAAAGGGTGGCATTTGAAACATGCACATGCGCACATGAAGCGAGCTCTCTGAATCGGTAAGATTTTTTGAAACCCACCACTGTGTGGAACAATTTGCCTCCGGAAGTTATGGTTGCTCCAACACTGGAAGTGTTACAGTGCAGCAACATTAGTTTGGCTAAAAGATTGGATTAATTTAAAGAATAAAAGAATATTAGCTATAGAAGGTCATGATCTTCAGAGAGGATGGCATGCCTTTCTTTGGGACACCACCAAACAAAAATATTTCCACAGAAATCTGATTAGAGATTCGCTGATATACAATTGGATCAAAGCTAAAAAGAAACACTATATAAAAATCCCAATCTGGCTACCTACAATGGAAGGGATGATCCACCCAAATAATTTAGACCTGAATAAAATGTTAAAGTATAAAGACTTATTGGATACACACGGAAACTTAAAAACAATACAGGAGCTCCAAGAACAATGGCTATGAGTAGACTGGTGGGCTTATCTTCAAATACAAAGCCAATATAAAAAGGACGTAAAGGAGTATGGAATATACTTGAAACCTCAACAATTAGACAAAATCTTATAAGGTCCAGATAAAAAAAAAATATATTTCCAAAATTTACAAGTATCTCCTAGAAGTAGATTTAGAAGAAGAAATAGTGAAAGGATGTATGATCGCATGGGGTCAAAATGTTGGTCATAACATAAAGTTATCAGATTGGGAGACTGTATGGAATAGAAATCACAAATTAACAAAATCAGCAGCATACAAAGAAAATGCATATAAAATGTTCTATAGGTGGCACTTACCTCCTTCGAGATTAGTGAAAATGTACCCTAAAATGAGTCCTATATGTTGGAAATGTTAAAAAAAAGAGGGAACATATTATCATATGTGGTAGTCCTGCCCAGAGGCTCAAAAATATTGGCTCAAAATCAAAAATTGGCTACAGGAAATCACCAATGAACAATTAGACCTAGAACCAGAACTCTTCCTATTGGGGATCTTTAAAAAAAATATGTAAAGAGCACAAAACAATTATTATTACACATATTGACTGCTGCCAGGATCACCTTTGCCCAATGTTGGAAACAGCCATATACACCTGTAGAGGAACTGGTTATACAAAAAGTTATGAATTGTGCTGAAATGGATAAATTAATGCTGAGCTTAAAAGATAAGGAAGCTTCAATATTTTATAAGGTATGGGAACAATGGTATAGCTGGATAGATCGGAGACAGATTAAGGATAGGTAATTATTAAATATAGAATATAGATAGAATAAGAATATAATTGAATATAATTATGCACAAATTAATACCTGTAAATATTGCACAAATGATTGTTATATGATAAGCACCACAAATAGCTGTTATTGAGTGATATATTTTTTATGTTTTAATGTAATAAAAATTCAATAAAGATTATTTAAAAAAAGAGAAAGACCTACAAAGCATGCTAAATTAGATCCAAGCTGGGCATCCTCAGCCTATATCTTCAGATGTAGACAATGTTTCCATCCTTTGTCAAAGAAAACGCCTATAAAATGTTTTATAGATGGCACCTTCCTCCTTCGAGATTAGTGAAGATGCACCCCAATATAAGTCCGAATTGCTGGAAATGCAAAAAAAAAGAGGGAACTTTTTTCCATATGTGGTGGTCCTGTACAGAAGCTCAAAAATATTGGCAGAAAATTAGAAATTGGCTGGAAGAAATGACAAGAGAACAGATTTTGAGTAGTTCAGAATACCACCTTTGACTGGCTCACCACCATCTATTCTCTGCCTCCTGAGTTCCAGGTGATTGGCTGGATCTTCTTTTGTTGCCCTGCACAGGATAATGGAGCTGGAAAGCAGGTTAGTGGGGTGGGGAGGGAATGGAGATTTACCAGTATTCTTCTCCTGAAGTGGGGTGAGAATGTGGATTTTGCAGTATCCTTCCCCTATCACACCTGCCAAGTCATGCTCACCAAGCCACACCCACCAAGCCATGCCACTAAGCCATACCACATCCACCAAGCCAGTCACCACCCACCAAGCCATACCCACAGAACTGGTAGTAAAAAGTTTGAATACCACCACTGGTTTTAATATTTTTCAAATCCCTTATTTTTTGAAAATGATGCACAATACTGCTCCATGAAAATTGATGACTGGACAAAGGAAACACATTCTCCATGCCCTTTTTTATTGCTAAGAGACTAATCCTTCAATACTAGAAAGATAAATTTATGTTATGTTTCTTCAGTGGATTGAAAACCTGATGTTGCTCACAATTTATGAAAAAAAGTTGCTTACAGATGTGAGTTATGTATGAGCGAATACATATGACTGCCTTTTATTCATACTTTTATTTACAACATTTTTTTCTCTGTCTTTCTCACTGCATTCTATCCATTCCTTTTTCTTAATTAAATAAATATAAAGGCAATTAAAACTAAACCAATGGCTCTCGTGGCTTCCCTCATTAGGCCAGATGAATTTTACATGAAGTTTTGCTTGGCAGACAAAGATGCCCAAACAGCAGTAGACTTTCATCCAAAGAAGAGGTTGATCAACTTGCCAGATATGGTATCCAAAGAGGGATGAGAATGCAGGAAAAATATAGGAAATTGTGACATAAATAACTTAGGCATCTTAATTACTCTTTACCCAAGACAGCACAAATACAGTATTTTAATTTATTTTAATTTAAATTGTAATGGATAAGAATTGTAAAAATTCCTGGTTATTCTAAAGAGGATAAATATCACTAGGAATGTCCCAATTTCTAGATATGGTTAAGGAGGCTTCCTTCTTCCTAAGGTTGTGGCCATTTCTTCAAAGCTGGCTGGTTGGCTCTCAATATTTCATCCCTATTCTCATAACATAAACGACCTAGTCAATTGACTCAATTTCACTTCAACCTTGGTTGAAATAAGTAAACTTCCAACAGGCATTCTCATAGCTCATCTAACCATGGTCCTCTTGTTTCTGATATTTTGAGGGGTTAGTGATACTAAAGGTTGGTTGGGTGGCTGGTTTTCACCTTATTCTGATTGCTGCTAATTTTTATGATTGGGGGACACACACACGGAGAGATACATATTCACCTACACACATACTGTACATGTGTATATACACATACATATATATTTTTTCTTTTAATGACCCTGAATTTCCTTGCATCAGGGTGGAGTTGGGGTAAATTGAATGGAGCTGAGCCTTTACTGGCCAGATGCCCTTCCTGACACCTACATGAATCTCACAGCAAATATTTCCTCTGTTGCTACCTAGGATCAAACTCTCATCTCCTGATTGTGAGGTGAGAGATCCACCTCTAGGCCACCATGCCACTGTACATAGTGTACATAGATACATACATTATAGATGCATATAGAGATACATATAAAAATAACCAAGAGCAGGCATCTTCGAGAAACCTGGCTTTCAGTGACACTCTGCAAGACTTTTGTTTTCATTCTAAACTTTGGAATTGACAATTAAGGAGTCCCTGCAGCCCAGGTGTGCCAGAGGATGGGTTGAGTTAAAATCATTCTAGACACACATGGAGCTCAGATGTTAATCAAAGTGACATTTATCATTGTTTACAAAGGACTAGAGTTAAAAACCTTGTGAACTCACACTCAGTGACCTGTTTCTATTCTAAGTGAATGCACATGTGCACATATATAACTCTAACAAAAAATATATTTTAAAAGTTAATCAGATCTCTGTCCTAAAAGTTACTTATGTGTCAAATTGCCTCCTTTCTTCTCACACGGTTATATATCTGAGAAAGTGCTGGAATGCTAATTTCCCCTCAGCTAGCTTTGCTTTTCATGTTTATGGAATTAAAGCTCACATTTATCTTCTAAGTCAACTTTCCTCTCCAGCACCTCAACTGTCTTTTTCGTTCTGGAATTGTATTCAAGTCAGAGTTTACTTACTTTTCTTTTCCAGTGTTGATTTGATCTCTTTTTAGAGAAAGTCTCCTCACCAAAGCATCTCTTTGAATCCTCTTATTTCTGCGGTAGACGGTTCTCCATCTTCTGCTGTATAGCTATCAGTCCTCTTGAGCATCTGTCATTGGGTTACCACTCCCCTTCTTGGACCTATGTCATCTGATCAATTATCTCACTATCTGTGTTTCCTATAGACCTGAAGAAACTACTGTGGCTCTTCTTCTTCTCAAATACTTTTTTATTTATTCATTTAACCCGTTTTATGGGGAAATCCCCCCCCCACATAAAAATGGAAAGAAAAATAGAACAGTCAACAATAACTAAACAAAAAAAAAAAAGCCCTACAACATAGCTAAACATATCGTGTATGCATCAAATATTAAAAATGTTTACAGATTTCAGGATTAAAGAGAAAAAATGTAATGATACTCAATTGTTATCAAATGTTTGGAAATCTATGCCAAAGGGAAACATATGGTGTCATTTCTTTGATTGGTTCAGTCTTCAAAAAGCAGATTTGTCAGATTTCAAGTGCTTCAAGGATTTAGGATTTTCTTTTCTAATTGCCTATTTTCTTTGAACCTTTCAGACCACTAAGCTGGGAAATAGACGGCAAGTTTAATCTTTATCCAGTGCTAAGAATACTTCTCTTCTCTTCTCTTCTCTTCTCTTCTCTTCTCTTCTCTTCTCTTCTCTTCTCTTCTCTTCTCTTCTCTTCTCTTCTCTCCTCTCCTCTCCTCTCCTCTCCTCTTCTCCTTCCCCTCTCTCCCTCCCTCTCTCCTCTCCCCTCCCCTCTCCCCTCTCCCCTCTCCTCTCTTACCTTACCTTATCTTACCTTACATCATAGCTCCTAGCTGTGAGCTATTGTTGAAGGCCTGTATTGTGAGGTAGAATTGGTTTAATCCTCTGCAAGCCCTTGGAATTTAGTTGACTGAATCAACACACTTAATATGTGTGTATCCACAAAACACTAATACCCACTTACTCAGTTAAACTTGTCTAGCCTTCGTATGTAACAGGATGAGTGACACCTAGCTCCATATTTCACCATGGCTGCTGATCCTGGAGCAATTATTTCACTTCCAGAAAATAGATAAGTGAACAACTGAGATGGATTCACAGGTATGGAATTTAAAATTCAATGGGGAAATACTGAAGGCTCTACTTATTCTAAGCCCAAAAATAGACTCTTGGGTAGTTTGTATATATCATATGGTTAAGACCGTATGGGACTGAAGCACTCCTCCTCCATAATAAGAATAGTTTTTATATATGCTTGATGAGTTTATAATGCTGTGGGTGTTTTTTTTTTTTTTTAGAGATATGCAGCTCTAGCAATTTTCCCCAATCCATCCTTGATTAATTTGCAAAACACATAGTAATTCAGTTTCTCAGAAAAAAAAGGAACCTAAAACCTCCCATATTTGGTATGAAGAGGCAATTTCACACAGTTGAGCAACCTATAAAAATACCAGTAAGCATATATATTTAAATTGCTAATAAAAGAAAAAAATGGTTTTCTTGCAGGAGGGGGACATATAATTGGATAAACTGTTCTCCAGCAGAATTCTAGACAGGGACTTCAAACTAGTTACCATTAATCATAATTTCACTGCTGCATTTATCAGTTCAAGCAAAAGAAAGATTGCATGTGTGTGCCATTTACTGGATAATGAAATATTGTAAGATCCTCTTAATATGCAAGAATTTATCCTGTATTTTCCAGCTTTGCTGCATTCATTACGTTTTATTTGAATTGACTGTAATTTATTTTCCTGAAACACAAAGTACAATCATCTTTGAGTAGAGTTTGACTCCTGGTGACTTCATGCAGAGATCTCAGTTACAAAAAGCAATAATATTGGAGGCCTTTAATAACAACTAGAAATGGGAACAAAGGAGGTCAATATGACAACAAAATAGAAATGGCTTTCTAAGATTAGTCACAATCAACTAGATCGGGGTGTCAAGCTTAATTTCATTGAGGGCCAGATTGTGTTTAACCTTGGGGAGGACTAAGGGGGGCGTGGCAGGGTGGCTGGGGCCAGCTTGATGTTACTCATGTCTGGGGCACCTGTCGTGGCCAGAGCACTCTGCCAGCAAAAACAAGTTCCCGAGTTCCATTTTTGGCTGTGATGGCCTCCTGCAACCCTCTGCCAGTGAAAGGGGAGCTTGGGAGGGCCACATACAAGCTCTTTTTTCACTGGTAGAGGGTTGCAGGAGGCTGTTGCAACTGAAAATGGAACCTGGGAGCCCATTTTCCCTGGCTAAGGCACTGTGGGCCAGTCCTTCACTGTTTCCAGGCTGGCCCCATGGGCCAGATCTAAGCACCCTGAGGGCCGGATATGGCCAGAGGATTTGAGTTTGACACCCCTGAACTAGATGCTGCTACAATTAATCTATGTTCTAGAAAGAGATGAAAGAAAGAGAAAGGGAAAGAAAAGAAAGAGAAAGAGAAGAAAGAGAAAGAGAAAGAGAAAGAGAAAGAGAAAGAAAAGAAAGAGAAAGAGAAAGAGAAAGAGAAAGAGAAAGAGAAAGGGAAAGGGAAAGGGAAATAAGAAAGAGAGAAGAAAGAGAAGAAAGAGAAAGAAAAGAAAAAAGAGGAAGAGGAGAAAGAGAAGAAGGAAAGAAGAAAGAAAGAGAAGAAAGAAGAGAAAGAGAAGAAAGAGAAAGAGGAGAAAGTACTATGGAAGTAAATGTGAATCAGAGATTAGATAAATAAATTTTTAATAATTTGCTTCTTTTTTTTTTAAAAAAAACAAACCTAATAGTAGAATGTCTATGGAGATTCTCCATCATTCAGGTCAGGTTGTCCCAAAGGTGCTTTTTTCAAGAGGCAACTGGACTTTCTGATTTTTCTCTGAAGATGTTTCGCTTCCCATCCAAGAAGCTTCTTCACCTCTAACAGATTCCCCACTATTCCATTCCCCACCATCCAGTCAGAGCTGAACAAAAATCTCGAATGAGAAGCAAAACGTTTTCAAAGAAAAACCAGAAAGTCCAGTTGCCACTTCAAAAAAAACAAAAACAAAAAAAACAACCCAAATCACCTTTGGGACCTAACAGGAGAACTTATTCTTTCCATTTTTACTCTACCAATTCAGCATATATTAATCTTTCTTCCTTATATGCATAAGCAGTAATAAGACTATTGGCTACTGAGTACGACTAAGGGTGACATCATAACAGTGTTCTGATATTTGAGGGGTGGCCACCAAGAAAAAGGGGTCAACTTATTTTCCAAAACACTAGAAGGCAGGAGAAGAATCAATGGATGGAAACTGATCAAGGAGAGGAGCAGCTTAGAACAAAGGAGGAATGTCCTGACTGTGAGACAATCAACCAGTGGAATGGCTTGCCTTCAAAAGTTGTGGGTGCTCCATCACTGGACAAGGCTTTTCAGAAAAGACTGGACAACCATTAGTCTGGGTTGGTACAGATTCTCTTGCTTAAGCAGGACATTGGACTAGAATGTCCAAGGTCCCTTCCAACTGTGGTTCAATGTTCAAACAAAACAAAAGGTGCAGTAATATATACATTTTCTAACAGTCACGCCCTTGCTTGCACATATAAACCATGCACAACCATGTCTATTTTTTGCATATGCCATACATCTGTTTCAGAGGTGATATTCAGCAGGTTCTGACTGGTTCTGGAGAACCAGTAGCGGAAATTTTAAGTAGTTCTGAGAACCGGCAAATACCACCTCTGGCTGGCCCCGCCCCCATCTATTCTCTGCCTCCCGAGTCCCAGCTGATCGGCTGGGTCTTCTTTTGTTGCCCTGAACAGAAGAATGGAGCTGGAAAGCAGGATAATGGGGTGGGGAGGGAAGGGGGATTTTGCAGTATCCTTCCCCTGTCATGCCCACCAAGCCACGCCCACCAAACCACTCCACACCCACCAAGCCATGCCCACAGAATCAGTAGTAAAAATTTTTTGAATCCCACCACTGATTTCTGCTTGCACACGCAGACAGCACAGCACAACAAACCCTTTCTGCCAATAGAAACACTTCTACTTGTGTCAGTAAATGCACTGAATCTTCAGAGAACTGCAAGCAGGCAGGTAAAGATATCCAAAAGAAGAGACAGGCTTCACACATCTGAAAGCGACTGCGGCTTGTAATCTGTGTAGCATGCCATGATTAATGCCCCTATTCTCATCCCTCAAAAATCTCACAAGCTGTAATTGAATCAACAGCAAAGGATGCAAATTTCCTTTTCCGCCAAGCAGAAGGACGGATCTCAATGTGCGGCTGACAGAACAGTAATCGGTTTTCATAATCCTGGAGGGGAAAGAGGGAGAGAAAAAAAACGAGATTGAATATTTTCCCTTTCAAACTCTGTTTATGCTGTTCCTTCCCTAATACATGCAGGAGAAAGAGGGGCTCAGGAATTTAGTTTTATTGCAAATAAAACGAGTGCAGACCCTGTACAGGAACAATGCAGTAGCATGCAGTAATTAAATATCAATCTAGGGAGTGACATCGCAAATACAAAGAGATTGAAAAACCTCTATATTCCAATGCGTGCCTTTGTGAATACACACTTGCACTTCATTTTTCTCTTCAGATTTTTTTTCTTTGAGATAATAATACCTTATGTCAACCCACATAGAGAGACATTTTCCCATCCTAAACAGCAAAAAAATGAGCAATTTTAATATATGAAAAAGAACCCAGAAAAAATATTAAATGAGAATAATTTAATTATTTACGTACCACTTAGAAAGATAAATCCATTCTTTGCAGGCTAGGTATTTAATCATACTGAAATGCTGATTATACCCTCCTTGGAGCTCAATTTTTGCTTCCACAATTTCCCCTCCTCTCAAACGACTTAAATGTCTATATATATATTATCTACTCTTTAAAAAAAACTCGATATCTGCCCTGCAATTTTGATACAAATTTCCAGAAGACACATATTATTGGGTCTCCGCTGTGATAATGAGACCAGGTTTATTGTTATGCTTTTAATTAGAATGGTTACTGTGTAAAACCTCTAGAGCAAGATTCTTTAAACTTGACAAGTTTAAGACTTGTGGACTTCAACTCCCAGAATTCCTGAGCTAACATGACTGGAGGAGGGATTCTGGGAGTTGAAGTCCACAAGTCTTTAAGCTGTCAAGTTTGAAGCCCCCTGTTCTAAAGCAAAAGTCCATTAAACATAAACTGTTCACTGTGCTTAACTCTTTGCAGATGACTAGAACGCAAGTGGCTGAAATGTTAGGATGCAGAAAGTTGAAGTGGGAACACATATTGTTTGGATGGGATATCTACAGAGAAGATCCAGAGAACAGAGTTGAATTCTTTCTACTGACAAACAACATCTAGGATTAAATAAGAGATACTTCCTTGATTCCACTCCTTTTAACAGAGATTATCTTTGAATAAAGGATGCATGAAGATAGCTAAAAAAAAAAACCACTGTATATATGTTCTACTATCTTTGGTGGGAGATGTTTAGTGGGAGAAGGAAGGAAGGGGAGGGGAGAAGAGAAAAGATCAGGTCATAACTTGTATCTGATCTTGAAGGAAAAAACCTAAGGCATGTTGACCTAGTTAACATTTAATGAAAGATTCCTGAAGATCCCAAAATAGTCAGCTCGAGAGTCAGAAATGGCAAGCCACATCTGTACTGCTGCTGAGAAAATTATATGGCAGTATTCCTCAAATCGCCAGGGAGCAAGCATTTGTTAAATGGTGCAAGTGGGCTTTAATTGTTAGAATCTTTGGAAAGAAGATGCTGAAGAAGGAAAACTCTGTCCCAAGCACTTTCAGATCCAGGAAAGAAAGAAAGAAAGAAAGAAAGAAAGAAAGAAAGAAAGAAAGAAGAAAGAAAGAAAGAAAGAAAGAAAGAAAGAAAGAAAGAAAGAGAAAGAAAGAAAGAAAGAAAGAAAGAAAGAAAGAAAGAGAGAAAGAGAGAACAGAGAGAGAGAGAAAGAAAGAAAAGAAAGAGAGAGAGAGAGAGAGAGAGAGAGAGAGAGACAGAGAGAGAGACAGAGACAGAGAGAGAGAGAGAGAGAGACAGAGACAGAGAAGAAAGAAAGAAAGAAAGAAAGAAAGAAAGAAAGAAAGAAAGAAAGAAAGAAAGAAAGAAAGAAAGAAAGAAAGAAAGAGAGAGAGAGAGAGAGAGAGACAGAGACAGAGACAGATAGAAAGAAAGAAAGAAAGAAAGAAAGAAAGAAAGAAAGAAAGAAAGAAAGAAAGAAAGAAAGAAAAGAAAACATATTTTCTGGAGTGAGCCTTAAAAGTTGGCTACTGAGACCAGGAGATCATACCAAGTAGACTGGACAATCATTTCACCAGGAATGGTATAAGGTCTCTGACCTTGAGCATGGGAGGGCGGGTTGAACTAGAAGATCTCTGAAATCCCTTCCAGTCCTATGATTCTATGTTGTAACATGGAAATAGAAATCATAGTTTTCGAGATGTTTCATTTCTTTTCCAGCTAGACTTCTTCAGTGCAGTGGTTCAGAAGTAGAACCACTGCACTGAAGTATTACCTTGCAATACTTGTAGTCTCAATAATAAATATAAACATATGTCAGTCTTCTCCCCCCCCAAAAAAAAATATGAACAAACAAATAAACAACCTCTCTTTTGCCTTCTGCAGCTGGAAGAACCCTAGTAAAACCACATAAAATGAACCCTGGGTAAACTTTTATTTCATCGTTTTAGCTTTTCCATCTTTTGTGAATTAGCAACTTTAAGAATTTTGCCAAAAGTCATTTTAATTCAACCCCGAGCTTCCAGAACCATCAGTATAGAAGCTCCTGTAAAATATTGAGATGAAAATACATATAGTGTTGCTTCTGCAGCTCTTACAATTCTCCTTCTGATTAATGTTGTAGGACCTGCCTTGAAACCTGCCTATATTTTACAGGTTGGTTAATGCATTGAAGCAGTGGTGGGATTCAATTTTTTTTAGTACCGGTTCTGTGGGCGTGGCTTGGTGGGCGTGGCCATGTGACTGGGTGGGCATGCCTCTTTTTTTTTGCTTTTTTGCAGCCCCCACCCAGTTTTTGGACCTTCTGGGCCTCAGAGGAGCCTCTAGGGGGGCGTTTTTGCTCCCCTAAGGCTCCTCTGAAGCTCAGGAAGGCAAAAAATGGAGGGAGGAGGGCTGAGCCATTTTTTGCCTTCCTGGGCCTCAGCAAGGGGAATTCCTGCACAGCTGATCTGTGTACATTTGATTGTCGGGAGGGAAAAGAAAGCAAAAAATACCTTAGACGAATGTCAGGCGGGTGGGATGAGCGAGCATTGGGCAGGAGGGTGACCGGGTTGGGAGCGTGGCCAGGCAGAACTTACTACCAGTTCAACAACCCACACCAAATTCTTGCTACCGGTTCTTCCGATCCAGTACGAACCGGCTGAATATCACCACTGCATTGAAGGTGTTAATGCATTTGTGATAGGTCTGGTGTTGCTGTAAAGCCCTTCATGTGTAGTTAGCTTAAAAGAGAGCAAACTGCATTGAAGAGGACAATAATGATCAGCATATGGATTCTACAGCTCTTGACATCAAACGAGGTATTCAGGATAAACGACACTTGTGTGGAAATGTGTGCTTTGTCATCACAATGCATACAGCACTACTTGTGTGCTCGACTGTTTTGAAATTCATCCAATTTGGTACTCAACACACTCTATTTATTTATTTATTTTTATTTATTTATTTATTTATTTATTTGATTTGCCAATTGTTTACAAGATAATAAGTATAAGTGTATACATAGTTGTGAATACATGAAATGGGTACATATAAGAAAAATAAAAGAATAAGAGAAACAATAGGACAGGGACGGTAGGCACGTTGGTGCGCTTATGCACGCCCCTACAGACCTCTTAGGAAAGGGGTGAGGTCAATAGTAGACAGTCTAAGGTTAAAGTTTTTGGTCTCTGACGGGAAAATTTTGTCCCAATACTCATTGTTTGTTTGGGACTCAACACACCAGCCAGTACTTGTTGCTTTGGCCTGCCTTGTGACAATACATTATTTCTTAGGGAGGGGGGATGTTTGGTATGCATCATTTTGGTACTCATTGCAACTCCTGGAAACAATTAACGATCAGTACTGAAGTACCATCATATTTGCATCATGATATCAATGTCAAATGTGTGAGGCATACAGTTTGTGTTACAATTGTGTATGTTTCATCAGTTGTCCTTCTCTCCCTCTCTCCATGGACACCTTCAGTCAAAGGGAAGTCAATTAAGACAACAATATCTTAAACATCACTGACTCACATCTCTTCCCATCTCTTCATGACCATTTCTAGAATGTATACATGCTTTAAGATACATAGAAACAGCACCCAGACTTATATACCACTTCACAGGGCTGTTACAGCCCTCTCTAAGTGCTTTACAGAGTAAGCCTTTGGCCCCCAACAATCTGGGTCCTCATTTTACAGATGTCGGAAAGATGGAAGGCTGAGCCAACCTTGAGCCAGTGAGGATTGAACCCTGGCAGTCAGCAGAATTAGTCTGCAATACCACATTCTAACCACTGTGCTACCATGGCTCTTTTGTCCACTTCCCATTTTATGACGAGTCTGGTTAATGTTAACTTCACTTGTTCACTCTTCTCCCATCATTATTTACGCTTTCCAAAAATACTTTGGAAGGAAAAGGTTGAATAGGTGCATAATGTATTTTGAACAGTATTACCATGGACTCTGTCTCAGAAAAGTTATTTAAAAAAAAGGTTTCTCTCTTCCAGCTGTCATGAGAAGAGGATGGTTTCTATCATGCCCATGGGATCCATGGTGCACATGGTTTATTTATATGGATTTGTGTTTTGTTGTATATTTTTGGCTTCCTTCATTCCTTCCTTTAAGCATTTTAAACCATGTATAGTTAGCTGCCTAGAACATTCAAAAATGGGCAGATACAAGTATAATACACGCATACATACATACTAATTCTCAAATACTTTATGACTCATACTGAAACAGAGTTACATTTATAATAGCTTATTTTATTTTATTTTATTTTAAATTACTCTTTGGGGTCAGTAAACATGTCACATTCTTTGTAGTCACCAAGTCTTCTGGGTCAGCTGTCTAAGAGCCCAAGAAAATCTCAGGGTCCAAATATTATGTCTTATCCTGAAAACTGACTAGATGGGCAGCAACAGTGACTGTTCACCAACTCCCAAGATGTCAAGAAAGCAACTTTGCAAACAATATTTTCTATCCAGGTATCTAATCAAGTGCATCCTTGCATCATTTTTTGAAGAAAAAAAAATCAGCCAAGTTTAATGCGATGCTGTTTCCCCAGGAGAAAGTTAGGCTATCTAGCTAACAGATAAGATACATAAAAGTATATTTGACAATGAAGAGACATATTTTGATGGTCATGGTCAAGGCAAATTTTTGTAAAAGTTATTGGGACTCTTTACAAGTCTTGCTTGAAATCTAATTGGAATATCAAAATTACCAACTGGACAAATGAGGATAAGATGATGGAGCAAAAAGGAAAACAATGCTATAGGTCAAATGCAGATTTCTCATTTTATAAAAACTTTACTCTCTCTTTAAAAACAAAAACAATATTCCTTTAAATCTAGTAAAACATATGTCTTGTAAATCTGTTTCTTTCTTTCTTTCTTTCTTTCTTTCTTTCTTTCTTTCTTTCTTTCTTTCTTTCTTTCTTTCTTTCTTTCTTTCTTTCTTTCTTTCTTTCTTTCCTCCTTCCCTCCCTTCCTCCATCTCTCCTTCCTTCCTTTCTTCCTTCCTTCCTTCCTTCTTTCCTTCCTTCCTTCCTTCTCTTTCTTTTTTCTTTCTTTCCCTTCCTCTCTCCCTTCCTTTCTCTCCCCTTTCTCTTCTTTCTTTCTTTCTTTCTTTCTTTCTTTCTTTCTTTCTTTCTTTCTTTCTTTCTTTCTTTCTTTCTTTCTTTCTTTCTTTCTTTCTTTCTTTTCTTTCCCTTGCTCTTTCCCCCTCTGTCTTCTTTCTTTCTTTCTTTCTTTCTTTCTTTCTTTCTTTCTTTCTTTCTTTCTTTCTTTCTTTCTTTTTTTCTCCATTTTTTTGACTCTTGATTTCATACTCAATCGTCTAGAACATGTTGTTTTTAAAGTCCAAGCAGTCACAAATCAGCATCATTAATGGAAGAACAGAAATGCATCACCAGAGAAGCAAGGAATGATGGAGCTTTTGCAGAATAAATTTTTATTTCACATATCCTGTGAAATTACACCTGTATTGACTCTGCAAAATCATATCTGTGAGGCACCGAATAAATAAAATACCTCTTCTTCATTGCTCAGAACATCTGCTTTATTAAAATAAAATTCCCAGACATTTCACATAACTGTCAAATAATGTCCTTTTCGGCAATTAAAAAAAAAAGGAAATTGAGTTCTGCACTATAGCATCATATCCAGATATACAAACACCTTGGATGACTATTGCAATCATGTAACCTGATTTATTGCAAAGATTCTGAGAGAATATCTCCTTAGTATTTTCACCTGCAGATAATGGATCTTGGTGTTCATCACAGGTATAAATTTAGAAAAAAGAAAAGAGCTGCCGTTGATTTAGTTTCCCGAGGTTGTATTAACTGAGAGTAAGTGGCAAAAAGTAACTCTCGTTTCTCTCTTATGTACATGGTGCCTGTAATTCTAAGCAAAGTGTTCTTTTAAAATCCCTGTTCTTCAAGACAACCACAGACACTCGTACGGGAACTGATACACATTGTTCCAGGTTTTCTCAAGATATATTGATAATGGTGGTTGTCTGGGAACTACAAAGCCTCCTTGTTCTGAAATAAAGGAACTCCACTATTATGTCTTAGGGTTTTTTTTTTCATGATTGTTCCCTCTAGCTCGTTGTGAGGTTCTTGTTAAGACATTCTGAATGAGGCTTTTGATGTACAGTACTGGTGTGGAAGTGGTATTTCTGGGTAGATGATATTCCAAGAAATGTTTGAAATGATGAGACAGGGTTGATGTTTTCCAATTTGCTGGCAGGTCTTGGACTGCAAATAAGATTATAATCTCATCTCCTTCCTTCCTTCCTTCCTTCCTTCCTTCCTTCCTTCCTTCCTTCCTTCCTTCCTTCCTTCCTTCCTTCCTTCCTTCCTTCCTTCCATCCATCCATCCATCTATTCATCCATCTTTTGAAGGTAGGTTGACCTGTCCATGTGTGCTGTATTTGTATTAGAATAGAATAACAGAATTGGAAGGCACATTGGAGGTCTTCTAGTCTAATCCCCTGCTTAGGCATGAAACCCTATACCATTTCAGACAAATTGTTATCCAATCTCTTCTTTAAAACTTCCAGTGTTGGAGAATTTGCAACTTCTGGAGGCAAGTTGGAGGCAACTTCTGGAGGTGACAGGGAACCACATCAAAAGATGAACGAACCACATGGAACTCCAGAGCCATGGGTTGCCGACCCCTGCTGTAGTTCAAAACATTTTACTCTAACCTCAGTACTTCAACACCACTGAGTTAGCAACTAACTGCTGGTACACTTCATGGCAATGAAGAGGTTTAAAAAGGAAGCATTACTGCTCCCTAGTCCTTGATAGGTTGATTGGTTGATTGAGTGATAACCATTCTGGGGGAATGAAGGTACTATAGAGTACCCACAGCTTAATAAATGTTTTATATAACATATCATAAAAGCTTTCTTTGATCTTGTCTGCGGAATTAGCTGTGCTGAATTCTTGGTTTTCCAAATTCCTGGCTAGTATTAACAGAACAACAAAGTTGGAAGGGACCTGGGAGGTCTTCTAGTCCAACCCCTGCTGAAGCAGGAGACCCTATAACCATTTCAGACAAATCTCTTCTTAAAAACCTGTGGTGTTGGTGGCGGTTTGTTCATTACCCCAAATATGGGGGACTGATCTCCTCAAATAATTGACATCATAGGAAAGATGTTAAAGTCAACAAGTCCAACTTGCTATTAGTTCACTAATAAAATATTTTTGCAATACTTAAACATTTTAATAATGAAAAACACCATGTCAATATTATTTTCAGTACAACTATTTTCAGTCTATCCAAAATGTGTTTTTTTACAGGAGGCAACTGGACTTTCTTATTTTTTTTTCTTTGAAAAACAAGGAAGTCCAGTTGCCTCCTGAAAAAGCACCTTTGGGATAACCATAATCCAGATGACTGCAGCCTATTTTCTCCCTAGATAGTTATGAATTATGAATGTGGGTTATATCACTTAACAGTTAAACAGATAGGCTTAGGATTGTTATTATGCATGAAAATTCTTATGTTTTACAATCAATTATTTTATAAAGTCATCTAATACAATTAAATAACATATATAAATATAACACTAACCAATTTGGTGAATGTGCTGTGGTTTATTTTACAGAAGTACATACTAGATCTTGTACAATTGATACTGGAGTCATCTCTATGACTGCAATTTCAAGTTGTCTCTAAAATACATTTCCTGAAAGGACCAGATGGTCTGCCACCCAGCATCTGCCATCTAATTGCTTTAGTTCTTGATATCATAATATTTGAGATATAATGATTGGCTATTGTGAAAATAATTATGATATCAAACACAGTGATTTATGAGTAAGTGGAAACAAGCAGGAAGAACATTTATCCTTTGTGAAAGCAAGGATAAGCTTTTTGCTATAGTAACAACTGATCATCCAAGAGGTTTAGGAATAAATGAAACATGAAGTGTGCTTACGATGTTTGATGTAGGAGTATTGCCATGCCAATGTGATTCTCTATTCTGAAACTGAAGAAAAAGAATAATGATTCGCGCAATATCAATAAATGAAATATTAAACGGTTTGTTTTGAATTTTTGCAGATCACTGGCTTTACATGGTATCACTGTACTATAGGCCCTCAGAGTCCAATAGATTAGGTTATTTAAGCTGTAGAGCTGGTCAACAGTATTAAGTAACTGGAAGTGCAGATAATTAACAATCTGAACTGGTCTCTCCACATGTCATCCTAGTGAAGCGTGCAAAGCATCATCTGAATTTCCTGTGTCAGATGACATCTTTCTCCTGTCCTGGCCACTTTTTACAGAGGCACAATGGAGAGTGTTTTAACAAACTGCATCCCTGTTTTTTTGGGTGGCAGCAGTGCCTCAGATAGAAAGTCCATACAGAGAGTGGTAAGGACAACTGAGAAGATTATAGGAAGCTCACTTCCCGTCATTCAGGATACCGCTTATAAGCGCTATCTGCTTAGAGCTCAAAGCATTGTTAGAGACCCCACCCACCCACTTCACAGTCTATTTCTGTTGCTCTCCTCTAGGAAGATTTGAAGTATCTATAGCAGGACTACACAATTCTGTAACGGCTTTGTTCCCTAGCCCATCCATCTGGTAAACTCACAAGATTCATTTCTCTCACCATGTACATGTATACTGTCAGCCTTGGAATCCATATTTTACTTGGAAGCTTCAAAGCTGCCACATTTAGTGCCTGGGAATTTGGGAGGGGGGATTTTATAAAGAGGTGGAAGATTAGACTCAACAACATTCTTTCAGAGAAAGTCAAGGCCATGTTGCCCTGCATCTGGAGAGGAGTGACTGGAGGAATTTCTGCAGTTGGGATGAAGATTTGATTGGACCATGTGATGGACTGATGGGTGCCGGGGATGGATCTTTAATTTCTCTTTTGGTTTCTTTTGGAACTCTCAGATGTGCCAATATGACATCTCTAATAAAATGGAACTTTGAGAAAATGCTTGTCTCGGAGTTTATTGGTTTGGAGTTTGTTAGTTGGAATGCTGACATTTGGAATCTGAACTAGACTGTGTTGCATCTCTGTGTCATATATGTGGGTATGTGCATAATTTTGTATTTATTTATTTAGTCATGTTTGTGTATATTGCAGATGGTGACCCTTTGAAAACTGTATGCAATGAATTTTAATTTTAATGTCTGCCGATTAGCGTACATTCAAAGTGACAATAAAGTTAAAGTTATTCTAATTTATTATTATTCTAAGAGCTACCAATTATGTGTGTAAAAAATAGTTGCTCATAAAATATCCTATGTACATTTTTATCAGCGGATAAATCTCAAAGATCAGAGTCGAAGCGTTAACCTTGAATCACTTTCACTGAGCGAAATGCAGCTGGAAATGGTATCATTAAGGCAGAGTGGTGTCCCTTTCAAAAGTGAACTAGGGACAATCATTTCTCTACAGGAAATCTTCAAGAGCATCTTCTAAAAAGAAGTATTCACTATGAGCAACATGTGGTCTATCTACTTGGAACCCATATGAGATCAAATCTGATGGAATAATTTTTCTGGGTAGCAACTTGTTCTATATTGCAACTATGAATGAAAAATGGAAATCACAGATACAGGTTGCATTCATAATTAAGATGACCTCTTCTGAAAAATGAGCTGTAATTATATTTGAAGTATGTTACATGTTGCAGAGATGAGCATAAAAACTAATGGGGTGTATGTCATTAAAGCTTTGGAAAAAAGGAAGAAGAAAAGAAAAAAGAAAATGGAAAGTGATGGAAGTAGTGGAAGATATTTTAATCTTGACTCATTTCCTTTAACTCACCTCATTCCTTAGATATCTTGTCTCTCTCTCTCTCTCTCTCTCTCTCTCTCTCTCCTCTCCTCCCTCTCTCCCTCCCTCCCTCCCTCCCTCTCTCTCTCTCTCTCTACACACACACACACACACACACACACACACACACACACACACACATATATATATATATATATATATATATATATATATATATACATATACATATACATATACATATACATATACATATACATATACATATACATATATATACATACACACACACACACACACACACACACACACACACTAAAAAAATATGGAATCAGTTTTTGTATGAAGATGACATATAAATGTAAACCGAAAAAAATAGATTTAATTAGATTATTTTTCTTATATGTATCCATGTATTCATAACTATATTTATACTTATACCTATTATCTTGTAAGCAATTGGCAAATCAAATCAAATAAATAAAATAAAATAAATTTAGTGCTTGGTAAGTTTAAGGGAATCTACAACTCAACCATTTAAGTAAAGGTTGGGGAACGCTAATGTCCATGCAAATTAATTATGAAAATGTTGTTTTTGACGTCTCTTTCAACTATGGACACAAACATGGAAGATGCATGAGAAAACTTTGCAAGTAATGATTTTGCTTTGTTAGCTTCTTGGCTGCTAGATTTGTTTAACCGTAACTTCAAGTGGGAAACATTTTAGATCATGCCGAATCCAAGAATGTTAGGGAAATCCTGGCATTCTGACATATCAACTATAAACAGACACATAAACTCCATCTACATACCATTCAAAAAGTACCACCTGAAGTAAGGAAGGAAATAAACAACTTCTAGAAATTCAATCTAGAAGTAAGGAGAAATTTTCTGACAGTGAGAACTGTCAACCAATGGAATAGCTTGCCTTTGAAAGTTGTGAATGCTTCATCGTTGGAAGCTTTCAAGAAGAGACTGGACTGCTATTTGTCAGAAATGGTGTAGGATCTCCTGCTTGGGTGGAGCATTGGACTAGATGACCTACAAGGTCCCTTCCAACTCTGTTAATCTGTAATAGCTCAGAACACATAATGTCTAAAAGTCAATGTGCAGATAGAATACATAGAACAGCACCAGGTAAATAAACAAGAAACAAGAACCTAATCAAGGAACCATCAAGGAAGAATACCCATCAAGACTGCAGGAAAAGCCAAGGTACATAAACAGCCAGCAAATCCCACCCTCCCATGTCCTGATGATGCTATCTAGCCTGGTAATAAATCATCTAGAGGAAAACAGAACTCAGACAACACAAGAAGCCAACATGTTCTCTACTACTGGATTTGGCTTTGCAAAGATTTTAGAAGCCAAGAAAAATCCACTTCTAAAGATCTTTAGGAGACCATTTATGTATATAGAAGATTCTCCTTTGAGTCAGTGCTCACCTTTCTATAGAGATTACTTGGAACGACGAAGAAAAAAGTATTCTGCTATCTTACTTCTACTTTACTCATTAGGAAACATTGAGTAAGGAGATGATCACTGGTATAATTGTCTGAATGGCATATCTGAGCAACAATAACTTGTTCAGCAATACAGATAGTCCTCAACTTACAACAGTTCATTTAGTGACTATTTGAAGTTACAATGGCACTGAACTTATGGCCATTTTTCACACTTATGGCCATTACTGCATCCCATGATCACATGATCAAAATTCAGACTCATATTTATGCAATAGGCTCATATTTGTGACAGTTGCAGTGTCCTGAACTCATGTGATCATGAGTCAATGGGGAAGCCAGATTAACTTCACAACTCTGATATTGATTTAACGTCTGCAGTGATTCACTTAACAACTGTGGCCAGAAAAGTCATAAAATGGGGCAAAACTCACAGGCAAATGTCTCATTGAACAGCAGAAATTTCGGGGTCAATTGTGATCATAAATCAAGGATTACCTATAATATTCTTGACTATGTATCAGAATGGTCAAACAAATGGCAACTTCAAATCTCAACAAATAAATGCTCTGTCTTACATATTGGCAAAAAAAATCAGAAAATAAAATACAAGCTGAATAGTCAAGATCTTGTTGATGACCTCTGTTGATGGCTCTGTAAAGGACCTTGGAATACTCACCTCTAATGATCTAAGTGCTAGAGCCCACTGCAACTACATAGCCAAAAAGGCATTAAGAGTTGTTAACCTAATCCTACGTAGCTTTTTCTCTGGTAATATCACACTACTAACCAGAGCATACAAAACATTTGCTAGACCAATACTCGAATACAGTTCATCAGTCTGGAACCCACATTACGTATCTGATATTAGCACAATTGAGAAAGTCCAGAAATATTTCACAAGAAGAGTTCTCCACTCCTCTACTCGTTGTAGAATACTTTATGCCACCAGACTTGAAATTCTAGAACTAGAAAACCTTGAATTACGCCGTCTTCGGTCTGACTTAAGCATGGTATATAAAATCATACATTGCAATGTCCTACCTGTCAATGAATACTTCAGCTTCAACCATAACAACACAAGAGCACACAATAGATACAAACTCAAAGTTAACCGCACCAAACTTGATTGCAGGAAATACGACTTCAGCAATAGAGTGGTCAATGTCTGGAATACTCTACCCGACTCTGTAGTTTCTTCCCCAAACCCCAAAAACTTTAACCTTAGACTGTCTACTATTGACCTCACCCCTTTCCTAAGAGGTCTGTAGGGGCGTGCATAAGCGCACCAATGTGCCTACCGTCCCTGTCCTATTGTTTCTCTTATTCTTCTTTTATTTTTCTTATATGTACCCATTTCATGTATTCACAACTATGTATACACTTATACTTATTATCTTGTAAACAATTGGCAAATCAAATAAATAAATAAATAAATAAAATAAATTCTGCAAGTGCAAAGCAAGCACACTTTGAAAGAAATCTGGAAACTGCAACATACTTGACTGGGAATTTTGAAGCAGTCCCTCCTAGTGTTTTACAATTTCTTGAATGATAACATGGGGGGGAAAGGCACATTATCCAAAACATCATTTTCACCATCAGCAAAGTCACCAAAAGAAGAAAGACAAGGTACATTTACTGACTAGGTTAGATCATCCCACAAATTAACATCCAGTTTGTTACAGCACTAGACCTGAAGCACAGAAGCTTGTAAATTTCCACAGAAGACTGTCGAGCTAACCCTTCCATATAGAACAATAGTATCTTCAAACATTCAGATGGCAGAGAACAGATATAAACATGCAACCTCTATGATAACAGAATTTTGCAGAGATTGTAGTGTTCATACAGAACTGTACCAAACAGAATGGAATTGGAAAAATGGTTTTGCATTCTGATTAATAGAAAAGCAACAATATACCCCAAGGTCTATGTCTAAGGAGATTCTCAATCATCCAAGTCATGGGGTTCTCCCAAAGATGCTTTTTTACAAGAGGCAACTGGACTTTCTGATTTTTTCTTTGAAGACATTTCACTTCTCACCCAAGAAGCTTCTTCAGCTCTGACTGGATGGTGGGGGAATGGAGGGTTTTATACTCCTTTCAGGGAGCTGGTCATTTGCATTCTTTTAGAGGGTCATTGAGGCCACTTGGAGGTTTATCTGTGTCATCAGGGTCACCTGATTGGTACAAATGGGCATGGAACCTTCTTGAACTGTTGAAAGGACTGTGTGGTAGATTGGAGACAGATGATGCCGTATCCCTCCTTCTCTGTTGAAAGAGTTTTGACATAGATGGCCTCTTTGACACCTCTTTCAAATCAGCAATATGGACTTTGTTGTCTTCAAAAGAGTGGTCTGTGTCTTTTAAATGCAGATGGTCTGAATCTAGTCCTGATGTGTTTGCTCATCCTATATTGGGCCATGTGTTTATGAAGTAGTTGTTTCATTTCCCCAATGTACAGATTTGCACATGAATAGCACATTGTATGCCCAAAGGTCATTTCTCTGCCCACAGAGATTCATCTAGAATGGAAGCACATGGGAAGATTTTAGGGTGACTTCACAAGCTTTCATTCTTTCTCATGGAAACTTGACACTGCCTTGCGTAATAACTGTGCGTATTTTTTTTAAAAAAAGTTGCTCATCACTGTAAATTTGGCACCTAATCTCTTTTAACACGAAGCCTGATTTATATCAGAGTATCCCCTAGAAAACTAACTCTTGATAAACAAAGTTAACTGTAGGCTTTAATCAATATCTGCGACACTAGATCAAGATTTTTATCTCACCTAAGTTAATGAAATTACCAGTGCTTCACAGAAAAACCCATTTGTCTTGCACAATAAATTTTCACACTTTGAAGTATACAAACTTGTGTAGATATGTGGTGTGAGAGCACCATGGGGATATATAGGGGACAAAGGATTAGTGTTAAATATAAATACCAATAGTGCTGACAGGTAAGAACATGTGCTTGTCTTAAAGTGTAACAAATACATTTGTCACCCAATATGTCTCTCCTGGTTAGCTATGGAGAAAGCCTCTGGGCTAACCAAGAATTCTCACAGTTCCTCTAAAACCAGATCCAAAGTCTTCATTCAGATGTCAAGTTCACTTCCTCCAGCAATCAGCTCCAATCCTTGACAAACTGAAACTCCACTGGCTTAACAAATTGATAAGAGTATCTATGGAGATTATCCCAGGTCATGGTTGTACCCAAGTCATGGTTGTCCCAAATGTGCTTTCTTTCAAAGGACAACTGGACTTTCTTATTAACAGATTAATGGAGTTGGAAGGGATATTGTAGGTCATCTAGTCCAACACCCTGCCCAAGCAGAAAACCCTACACCATATCTGACAAAGGGCAGTCCAGTCTCTTCTTGAAAGCTTCCAGTGATGGTGCTCCTACAGCTATTTTTGGTCCCAGTTTGTGTGACTACTAAAATAGATCTTGACCCCCAAAAAATGAAATCCAGAAATTCTTGACATATTCATTTGTTCACTAGCACAACTCTATAACACTTGATTATCATTGTTTAGCACCTTCACAAACAACACTTTGTTTCAGATGCTTTCAGAATAAGAGAGAGAGAGAGAGAGAGAGGGGGGGGGGGAGGGAGGGAGGGAGGGAGGGAGGGAGATAGGGAGGGAGAGGGAGAGAAGAGGAAGATAATGCATTTTGATTGTCTAATTTCATTTTTATAAACTATTATACACAGCAGTGACCAATTTTTAGGTGCATATGAAATGGTACTGTAAGCTAGCCCTTCTGGCTACTATTAGTGATTATTTTTATTTTTATTCTGTTTTAATTACTGTTAGCTGCCCAGAGACATGTCTGTGAGATGGGAAGCCATATAGGTTCAAATAATGTCACTATATAGTCACTTATGCCTTCATGACTATGCAACTGAACTTAAACAATGCACAAATACTACTTGAAAACTGCCCTTGGTACATAATGCAACAGATAGTAAGCTACATGGCATTCATTTCCATAACTGTATTACTTCAGAGCTGGAGATCCTGAATTGGATTCTATTCTGCTTCTGAGCGTAATACAAAATGTTGGGTGTGAGCTTTAAACTTTGTATGGTTTAGCATCCGGTGACAAGAAGGCTTCCTTCTCCATCCTCAATCAGTCCAATAAATCAGTCCAGAAGAACCTACCATGATTAGATGAGGAGAAGGTCAGTAGCCCAACCACCATGTTTTTTCAGTTGATGGAATCTGAGTTTTGCAATAGCTTTCCACTTGATATTACGCAAGTCCCCTTGTTAATCATTTTCTGAAAACTAACGAAATAAGATTTTTAAAGAAAGCATTTGGGTATTAACTGGATTGGTGTTGCTAGCTATTCTGTTAATGTTATTCAATTTTAATTAATTCATTGCAATTTTTTGATGATTATAATTTTTCTCTGCTTTTAAAACTTGTGTATCTATATCTATATCTATATCTATATCTATATCTATATCTATATCTATATCTATATCTATATCTATATCTATATATCTATATCTATATCTATCTATATCTATATCTATATCTATATCTATATCTATATCTATATCTATATCTATATCTATATCTATATCTATCATCTATATCATCTATATCTATATCTATATCTATATCCATATCTACCGTATTTGTCGGCGTATAAGACGACTTTTTGCCCCAAAAACATGCCTCCAAGTGGGGGGTCGTCTTATACGCCGGTATATCCACCTGCCGGCTTTCGGATGCTTGTTGGACGCAGCGAAGGCGCCCTGGCTTCCCGGATCCCTGCGTCGCTCCGCTTCATCCCGCCGCCCGCTCTGCCCGAGGCTGTAGCCTTCCTGCTCTTCCCATGGCCCCTGGCACTCCGCCCTGCCGCTGCAGCCCCGGGATTTCTGAGGCGTTTCGGTGGTGGTGGGGGTCGTCTTATACGCCGGGTCGCCTTATACGCCGGCAAACACGGTATCTATCTATCTATCTATCTATCTATCTATCTATCTATCTATCTATCTATCTATCTATCTATCTATCTATCTCTAACACAGACGCACACAGAGAGATATAGATATAAATGATATAGATTTATATCTATACCACCTACCACCACCCACCATCACCCAAAACTACCCACCACCCACCATCACCCAAGACTAGGCACGCACGCCCCAACTACCTCAATCCCAACTGCTGCCGGACTTAAATGCAAACTACTCAATGCAAGAAGCCTCGTGAATAAAATACCTGAATTTCTCATCCTCTTAAATATGGCTAACTTTGACATTATATTTGTCTGTGAAACATGGCTCAATGCATCTCTCCCGACTCCATTACCACAGTAAGAGACTATCATGTTTACCGATCAGATCGTGAAAATCGTCGAGGAGGTGGTGTTGCTATATTCTACAAAAAATCCTTACATCTAAAAAATATCCAAGTTACCCAGGAGCTTGCCCTTCCTGAAACCATCATCTGTGAACTATCCTTAAATATCACAATTCGATTCTTACTATGTTACAGAGCACCTGATTATGACATCGAACATATAAACAAGCTAAATACACTACTAACATGGGCTACATCCTGCCCATACCCTTTTATCTTTCTTGGAGATTTCAATCTACCTCATATTGACTGGACCCTAAATAATTGTACAACTGAAATCATACACACTACCTTCTTCAATGCTATTACAAATCTAGGTCTTGAACAACTAGTAACCAACAACACTAGACTGAACAACTGCCTCGATCTCATCTTCTGCAATAGTTTGAATTTAATTTACCGAATACAAACCAAAGAACCCTTTTCCAGTAGTGATCACAATATGATTGACTTTTGCCTCAACATACGTCCACGCAAAAATCACCACAACGATGTCATCCCTAGTTGTAACTTCAAAAAGGCAATTATGATCTTATAGATAACGATCTCTCATCCTCGATTGGCAATCTCTATTCACTGGATGCAACACTGTTGAAGATCATTACAACATATTTTTACTTGAAGTCAAAAGAGTCATCAAACTATATGTTCCAACAACAACTCCAAAAACAAAACAAAAAGCAGATTACCCATATCAATAAGGAAACTTCAATCCAAAAGAGATCACTCTGGCGGAAAAACAAATCTAGTCACGTTGCTAATTTCAAAACCGATATAAAAATTTATGCCACCAGATAAAGACCGAATGCACCAATTACCACATTAAACAAGAGGAAAACCTTCTAAGCACCAATTCCACCCGTGCTTTTTACAATTTTGTAAACAACAAACTAAAAGACTCAAGGTCCATCCTCCCTTGATAGGACCTGATGGTAAAGACTGCAGCGACGACACCATTAAAGCCAACATCTTTAACACATTCTTCGCTCAGTGTTTGTAAACAGTAATGGATCATGCCCAATGTTTCCTAGCCGTACCACAGACAACAATAATGATCTAATACATATCGATTTTACAGTAGACAACGTTGAAAAAGCACTACGCAACCTAAAACCATCTCTATCTATTGGACCGGATGGAATATGTGCCTACTTCTTAAGAAAACTATCCGCTGCCATAGCCAAACCTCTAAGCATAATCTTTGAAAGATCTTTCAGAACCAGCTCCTTGCCCAACCTATGGTTACAAGCCACAGTCATTCCCATCTTCAAAAAGGGAGACCCAAGCCTAGTTGAAAATTACAGACCAATCTCCTTATGCTGCGTCACCTGTAAAGTCATGGAATCAATTATTAACCAATCCATCATCCTCCATTTAGAGACAAACAACCTACTCTCCAATAAACAATTTGGTTTCAGAAAAAACTATCCTGTAATCTGCAACTCTTACACTGCAAAAACATATGGACTACTCAACTCGACCAGGGCAAAGCAATAGACGCAATCTACATAGACTTCTGCAAAGCCTTTGATTCAGTGGTACACGACAAACTACTCCTAAAAATAAAATCTTATGGTATCTCTGGACAACTGAATAACTGGATAGAAGCATTCCTGTCAAACAGACAACAAATGGTCAAAATTGGGAACGCCCTATCAAATCCAGTACCTGTCAATAGTGGTGTTCCCCAAGGCAGTGTTCTCGACCAACTCTCTTCATAATCTACATAAACGACCTTTGTGATCATATCAAGAGCAATTGCGTTCTCTTCGCTGATGATGTAAAGCTGTTCAATACCACAGACAATACTACTACCCTTCAAAAAGATCTAAACTATGTATCTGAATGGTCTAACATATGGCAACTCCAAATCTCAACAAATAAATGCTCTGTCTTACATATTGGTAAAAAAATCAGAAAATAAAATACAAGCTGAATAGTCAAGATCTTGTTGATGACCCAAGCTCTGTAAAGGACCTGGGAATACTCACCTCTAATGATCTAAGTGCTAGAGCTCACTGCAACTACATAGCCAAAAAGGCATTAAGAGTTGTTAACCTAATCCTACGTTGCTTTTTCTCTGGTAATATCTCACTACTAACCAGAGCATACAAAACATTTGCTAGACCAATACTCGAATACAGTTCATCAGTCTGGAATCCTTATCACGTATGTGATATTAACACAATTGAGAAAGTCCAGAAGTATTTCACAAGAAGAGTTCTCCACTCTTCTACCCGTTATAGAATACCTTACGCCACCAGACTCGAAATTCTAAAACTAGAAAACCTCGAATTACGCCCTTCGGTCCGACTTAAGCATGGTATATAAAATCATACATTGCAATGTCCTACCTGTCAATGAATACTTCAGCTTTAACCATAACAACACAAGAGCACACAACAGATACAAACTCAAAGTAAACCGCACCAAACTTGATTGCAGGAAATACGACTTCAGCAATAGAGTGGTCAATGTCTGGAATACTCTACCCGACTCTGTAGTCTCTTCCCTAACCCCAAAAACTTTAACCTTAGACTGTCTACTATTGACCTCACCCCTTTCCTAAGAGGTCTGTAGGGGGCGTGCATAAGCGCACCAACGTGCCTACCGTCCCTGTCCTATTGTTTCTCTTATTCTTTTATTTTTCTTATATGTACCCATTTCATATATTCACAACTATGTATACACTTGTACTTATTATCTTGTAAACAATTGACAAATCAAAATAAATAAATAGTTCCCGAATAAAATATATACACTAAACATAAGAAATTTATTGAATCTAAATTTGCAACTAGTTTCTATTTTGGCTTTCATTCAGAACTGGTAGCACCCACCTTGAGTATTGCACTAAATTTCTGGGCAACCCATTTTAAAGAAGAAAAAAAATAGAAGCATTGCAAAGAGCAGCAAAGATAGTTAGAAAATATGATAGAAAGCTTTTGAGAGGCTGAGAGAACTGAGTATTTTTTTTTAACCCTGAGCTGATTGAAGAAACATATGAGATTGGGACCAATGGAAGAAAAACCAAGGGTCATCCATATACGATCTGGAGAAAGCCAGATGGCCACGAGAGGGTATAAAAAAAGAGAGAGAGAGAGAGAGAGAGAATTATTCAGCTCTTTTTGCTGCCATTAACTGCTCAGCCAGAGTTTTGCAACTGAGTTCTAGTAAGCATCTGTTATGATGCTTTAATTTGGATTTCAGTCCAAATACAAGAGGCTACTATTTCTGCTTTCTTCCTGCTCTGGAATTCTAGGATTCTACCTCTACATCAGCATCTAAGGCTGAAGTTGGTAACATATTTGTAACTTTGTGAAGCATACTTCAAAGCACCCAGGATTAAATTCTTAACGTTCTTGCATGGCTAAGTGGCAGTAGAATTTTTGATTTGTTCTTTTTTTGTGTGTGGGGGGGGGGAGGTGATTTGCAAGGTGCAAAGGGACTGACGTGCTCTGGAATTTTAAATATCTCAGTCTTAAACCATGCACAAACTTTGTGAAAATAAGAACCACATTTAGCAAAACCTTGTGCATTGATTACATCTCTGTAAATGATAAGTGGAGACTAAAGGTCAACCGATTAAATATGTCGTTTAATCAGCAAATTATGTAAATGAACACAAATGAAATACACCATTCGAGCGATAATGTTCAGGAAAACATACTGCTCCATCAAGGTAAGAGGGTGAGTCCATGGTTTCTTTACCCAGGTCAAAGAAAGTTTTGCAATCACTTCAAAAAACGATAAAAGTTGCACTTCGCTGAGAAGAAAAGAGGGTCAACAAACCAAGAAAAATGTCACTGTTGTGTGGGTGGGTGGAAGAGAGAGATGTTACAATAAATAAAAACGTGGCAGGCAAGGATGCCAAGAATCAATAACTTGAACTATGCACATAGACCATACAATAATAGAGTTGGAAGAGACCTTGGAGGTCTTCTAGTCCAACCCCAGCTTGAGCAGGAGACTCAAGACCATTTCAGATAAATGATTGTCCAATCTCTTTTTAAAAATTTGGAGCATCCACAACTTCTAGAGGCAAGTCATTCCACTGATGACTTGTTCTCACAGTCAGGAAAGTTCTCCTGAAATCTCTTTAGTTGTAGATCGCTTTTCTCCTTGATTAGTTTCCATTTGTTGCTTCTTGTCCTGCCTTCAGTTTGGAGAATAGCTTGACTCCCTCTTCTTTGGGGCAGCCCCTCAGATATTGGAACATTGCTATCATGTCTCCCCTACTCCTTCTTTTCATTAGAGTAGACATGCCCAATTCCTTTAACCTGAAGCCTGTTTCTCTCAGTTTGATGGATAAAGAACTGGGAGTAATTCATAGGATGACTTTTGCTTTTGAAATATGTCTGTAAACCTGCCCTCGAACTCCAGTTCACTCACCAACAACCAAATCTGTTTCCACCTCAACCCATGAGTCCACTTTGAAATTAGACTGTATTCTGCTCTTATCAAAGCCAAGTCTCTGGTGAAACTTACTCATCTGTGTTCTTAAACACCTGTATATCTGTGAAATTCCCACAAATAAAGCCAATAAATCCATGCAATTCCAGTCTTCAACGGACTTACAGTGATGAGTTATTTTCTTTGAGTGAGTCTTTTTTTCCGCCTTGCAAAGGCTTGGGGGCTGTTCCACTGAATATCTTGATTAATTTGTAACATTGCTTGCTTTGGTTTACTTTGCTAAGAATACTAAGGATAATGGAGCTGGCCTGTAGTTGATATAATCAAGGGAACAGGGTTAAAATGCCAGGAGAATAAAATTCAATTGCAAGTAAGCTGTTTCTCTGAAAAACATAATCCATCTTCCAGGGATCCTAGAGTAAATAATAAGTGTGGGGGGAAGTAATAGAAGCACATTATTTTTTTTTATGCTATTATCATCTTGAAGATTTTTTACCCTATAATGAAAGTCACTAAAATCCACTTTTAAATGTCAGCTCCTGTGCTGATGGAAAAGGGTATATTGTATCATACCATATAATGATAATGCTCAGTTTTCTGGATCATCGAGACAAGCTAAGCGGGCTTGCAAGAATCCACTTTATATTTTTATTATTAAAACAGAACACAAATAAACTCAGAACACAAAGTCCACCAAGCAAAGTAAGTCAGAAGTGACCTATAATGAGCACAGATGCTCAGTCCCAGAATATGCTTTCAGGAATGGAATTGCTTTTTCTATCTTAAGAACCCATTTTGAAAGAAGAAGGCCTTTCGAGCCATTAACGGAAACAGAAATCCTCAATGACTGACTAATAATCCAAGATCTATCAACCAATTATTTTTCCCCCAAAACGACCTGAGTATTTTGAACAACGTTCTATTACACCCAGTTTAAAAATAGCTGGTTAAGGAAGCCCAACATGACTGAGCCAAATGAAGAGGAACAGGAGCTGAAGAAGAATGATTTGCTCATGGAATTAAGCCAGAGCTTCTGCAATTTTAAATGGATTTAGAAATATTATGCACTCGCATTGTAACTCGCGTTGCGAGTTTGATCCTAGATAAAGGCAGATATTTCTCCCTGAGCATAATGAGAATATATCTGCTGGAAAAGAAAAACCTCCGCATTGGCAACAGGAAGGGCATCTGGCCAGTAAACACTCAGCTCCATTCAGTTGCCCAGGCTCTACCTTGCTAGGGATTATTGGGTCATTTAAAGGAGATGATGATGATGCACTCACATTGTATCCATGTTAGAAGCACCAACGTGCTTCTGGGTTGTAAGGATTAGCTATTGACATCACTGTTGTCCAGGGGCCACCAAGTTAGGGGCTCTTTTCATGTCCCCAGCAGGAGTTGGAGTGAAGGACAGGAGCTCACCCCCTCCCAATGGCAGAATCTCAAACATGTACTTGCTAGCTTCCAGCCCAGTGTCCTAACCATGCAACCCACCATGCTCCTGATAATGCACTTATTATACACAAGGAGGCCAAAATGAGCCATGGGCTGCAAATTTGACATTTTGTAGCTGGTCAATAGTCAAGGGGAGGGAAGATTATAATACAAAATGGACTGATCCAGGATTTTCAACCGGTTTTCCCTGCATTTATTTACTTACTAATGATTCTACCTTCTTATTAATTTCTAGTGACTGCTACTTAATTCTCTAGCCAAACATCCTACCACCTACATATTCAGGGAAGACTGCTTTACCTGTACTTCTCCCTGTCCCAAATCCCCTGAATGGAAAATTCTGATTGCATGATTATTATGGAAGGTAACTTAAATTGCACCTGTAATATAAGAAGAAAAAAAGGCTGTGTTGTTGGCAATTATAACCTGAGATATCCAACATGATGAACATGGTAGCCTTTAGATCTTTTTAATTTTCTTTGGATAACTTATCACATTCTTTGCCTTACCGAAGTAACTAATGTAAAGGTATGATTAGAACTGGCTTATAACCTTGTCTTCTGTCAACTGTCTGGATTAGTCCTTGCAGTTTTTGGTAAGGTTTCTTTGGAAGTAGTTTGTCCTTGCCTGATTCTCCCTGGAACTGAGGCAGAGGGACTAGCCCAAGGTCACCAAATTGGCTTCATGCCCAAGACAGGACTGGAACTCACAGTCTCCCTCTCACAAAAATGGTAACTCTGAGAGGGACCTTGGAATCCTAGTGGACAATCACTGAAACACGAGCCAGCAGTGTGTGGCAATAGCCAGAAAAGCCAATACAATCTTTCGTTGTATAAACAGAGGCATAGAATCAAAACCATGTGAAGTATTAGTACCACTTTATAAAGCTTTAGTAAGACCACACCTGGAATCCTGCATCTAATTTTGGAAACCACATTACAAAAAAAGATGTTGAAAAAAAGGTGCAAAGAAGAGCAACTAAGACGATTAATGGTCCGGCGACAAAAAGATAATAATATGAAAAATGGTTGCAGGAAATTGGGTATGGCTAGTCTAGAGAAAAGAAGAACTAGGGATGACATGATAGCAGTATTCCAGTATTTGAGGGTCTGCCACAAAGAAGAGGGAGTCAAGCTATTCTCCAAAGCACCTGAAGGCAGGACAAGGAACAATGGATGGAAACTAATCAAGGAGAGAAGAAGTCTAGAATGAAGGAGAAACTTCCTAACAACAGTGAGAACAATTAACCAGTAGCTTGCCTTCAGAAGTTGTAGGTGCTTCATCACTGGAAGAAGACTTGAGATCCACTTGTCTGAAATGGTAGAAGGTCTCCTGCTTGAGCAGAGGATTGAACTAGAAGACCTCCAAGGTAACTTCCAGCTCTATTCTGATTGGTTTCTAGAAGTTTACCACTCCACCAAACTGGCTCTCAAAAAAATTATTTAGCTCTCTAAATAAAAGCTACGTATGTATTGTTGTTGTTAGTTGCGAAGTCATGTCCAACCCATTGTGACCCCATGGACAATGTTCCTCCAGGCCTTCCTGTCCTCTACCATCTTCTGGAATCCATGTAAGTTCATGCTGACTGCTTCAGTGACTCCATCCAGCCACCTCATTCTCTGCTGTCCCCTTCTTCTTCTTTTGCCCTCAACTGTTCCCAGCGTTAGGCTCTTCTCCAGTGAGTCCTTCCTTTTCATGAGGTGACCAAAGTCTTTGAGTTTCATCTTCAGGATCTGGCCTTCCAAAGAGCAGTCAGGGTTGATCTCCTCTAGGACGGACCAGTTGGATCGCCTTGCCGTCCAAGGGACTTGCAGGAGTTTTCTTCAGCACCATCGTTCAAAGGCCTCAATTCTTTGGCGCTCAGCCTTCCTTATGGTCCAACTTTCACAGCCATATATTGCAACCACAGCCTTGACTATACGCTCTTTTGTTGGCAGGGTGACGTCTCTGCTTGCATATCTATAAGCTTCATTTAAAGTTAATCGAATATTAATTATAACTGATGTGATCGCTGCCTTTCTGAAAAAAAAAAAGCATAAATTTGGCAGTAACCTGGAGCTACAGGGGTTGGGATTGCATCAAACATTTGATTATGATGATGATAGATATCCTTAGGAATTTAAGATGTGCACTTCTATTGGAATCCAGTTCATCAGTTGTACATTAGATTAATTAACTACATAAATCTTATTTTTTAAAAAGATAAAATAAAAGCCACGTTATACTTCTTTAAAAAAAATGTCAGCTTTCACTATTTTTTCCCTTTTCTGTTATTGTATTTGCTTTCACTAATCTGCTAGCAGCTTTCTCAGCTGGCAATTTGTTTTGCAATTATTTCTCCACTGTGTCATATTCTATTGCTTTTCTTTCTGAAGATAATTTTTGGCCATTTCCTTCTCTCCTTCCAGATTCCATCGAGCTACATGGTCCCTTTATTTGGCTGATCTCTCTCTGCTCACCTTTGTGCATTCTTCCCAGTGGTGCTGGTAATATGGCTCCGTTTGATTTCATTTCTAGATTTCATTAACATGCTGTTTGTTAGCACTTATCAGATTATTAAAGGAACTAAATTGGGATAGGCAGAGAGTCGATTCCTTTAAGACCTGACTGCACACAGCAGTCTGAAAATATGCTGTCTCACAGTCACAGGGAGTGATTGTTAATCATTTCTTGTAACTCCTTGGTGTACAAAGTGTGATGCAAACCTTGTCTCAGTCAAAGGTGTAAAGCAGATGTTTCTTTCCTCCTCTTCATAAATATGCAGATCTGTACATTGGGGAAACAAAACAACCACTTCATAAATGCATGGCACAACATAGGAGAACAAAGCCATCAGGATTAGATTCAGCAGCCCATCTTCATTTAAAAGACAAAGGCCACTCTTTTGAAGACAGCAAAGTCCACATTTTGGACAGAAAGGACCACTAGTTTGAAAAAAAAGGGATCCAAGAGGCCATCTATGTCAAAATTAAACAGCCCTCTCTTTACAGGAGGCCCCCCTGTAAAGAGATGACATCATCTATCTCTAGTCTACAACACAGTCCTTTCAATAGTTTCAAGAAAGTTCCACACCCATTTGCACCACTCAGGTGACCCTGATAACGAAGATAAACCATCAGGTGGCCTTAATGACTCACTAAAAAAATGTACATGACTAGCTGTCTGCAAGGAGTATAAATCTTTCCATTCCCCACCATCAATGAAGAAGCTTCTTGGACGAGGAGCAAAATGTCTTCAAAGAAAAACCAGAAAGTCCAGTTGCCTCTTGAAAAAGCATCTTTGGGACAACCAAGACCTGGATGTCAGAGAATCTCCACAGACATTTCTCTTCATAAAGAAAAGAGGTTGAATGTTAATTGTAGATCTCTCAATCAAGGTCCTGTGCTATAAATGAGATTATCTATTTTGATATACAAGAAATCTACTAAGGACTACTGAACTATAAAATGGAGGAAGAAATAGTCAAAGAAATGATGATTGTCTGGGCAAAAAACATAGGCTATAATATAGAATTAGAGACTTGGCAAAAACTTTGGGACAGAAATTACAAAATAACTATGGCTCAGCTTACAAAGAAAATCCTTATAAGATGTTTTATAGGTAGCATTTACCACCTGCAATAATTCCCTCAGCACTGTTCAATGAACAGAACTTGAGGGGGCATGATGGCTCAGTAATTAAAGAAGCTGAGCTTGTCAGTTGGAAAACTGACCACCTGGGTTCAAGACCTGAGCACAGCATAATGGGTGAGTTCCTGTTCCTTGCTCCAGCTCTTTCCCACCTAACAGTTCAAAAACATGCAAATGTAAGTAGATAAATAGGTACCATTTCAGTGGAAAAGTTACCGTGTTCTGTGCAGCTTTGGCAAATAGCCATGCTGGCCACATGACTACCAAAATAATGTCTTCAGAAGAGGTTGTCTCCCTTGGCCAAGCAACAGATATGAGCACCATGACTTAAAACTGGACACGACTGGACGGGGAAACCTTTACCTTTACCTAATGAATAGTGCAGTGCTGGACTGATGTAAAAAGGAATAAGGATAACTGCTTGCAACATCGGGTGCAATAAATCCAGTCTCACTCTGTATAGAGAACCTCCAGTCACTGACCTATAACACCACACACTTGGCAGGCAATTTCTGCACTGATTCCTATCACTTGATTAATAATGCCACTGTTTGCATAATGATAATGCTTGATCTTACGTCGTCCTGCAAAGGACATGGAAACTATTTGCATAATGGCATCATCCCTATCTGTGAATAGTGGACAGGCCCAAATAGTCAGTTAAAATTAAGTTTGACTAGATATGATGATGATGATGATAATGGTGATGGTGATAAATTGTGTCATCACCATGCAATTATGATCTATACATCTGTAGAAAGTTAGGCTTAGGGTCCTAGAAAAATGAAATATTTTGAGAAATACCCTGTTTCTCCAACAATATGGCCTCCCCCAATAGGAAGTCCCAGCATGTTTGATAGGCATGAAATGAAATTAAGCCCCTCCCCCCCCCAAATTAAGGCCTATATTAAAACATGCGAAATGGGGGGGGAATGGTAGGGGGGCTTGCCGTTAGGAAGTACTTTTGTTGCACACCCGGATATGGTGCTGCCTGCGTTGACCCCAATACGAAGTGCCCCACCAACGCCGAGGTCAACATCCTAGCTGTTGCCGCCTGCCCGCCTGAAGATGCAAGGGGGGGGAATTAAGTCACCCCCGAAAAGATGGCCTAGCCATTTTTTCGGGGCTCCAAAAGAAATAAGACCCGGCCTTATTATATGAGAAACACGGTATTTAAAAAAAGCAGAATATTATACTGTATTTCCCTAAAGGAGAAACATGCTCTTGGAAAACAGCCCCCAAATTTCTTAATAGCCCTAACAGGACTGGGCCATCCTATCTACAAGAAAAAAAACCTTCCGTCTCAGGGTGATGGGATTATCCCTCACTCAAGACCCAAACCAGGACAAAACCATTAAGACACAATAGGAATTACCCAACACCCTTTCAGAACACAAAACATCACCACCCTCCAAACTTCAACCAAAGTGGGAGCTCAGACAATCTCAGCTATGACCCTGCATAGCCCCATGGGAGTCTGACTAACAGCCAATATAATACTTGTTCTTGTACAGGAACAAGAAGCTCTAGGGCAAAGCCCAAGAGAAGGTATAAATAACCTTCACTCTCCACTCCATGAGGACAGCTGCACCAGGACCATGTGTTTGATGGTTCTACAGAGGAATTATTGATATAACTGTCTAGTTTGGCTCTGCAACCCAACAGAACAGATACAGATTTCAGAGAGTAATTAGGACTGCAGAAAAAACAATTACTATCAACCTGCCTTCCATTGAGGAACTGTATACTGCGCGAGTCAAAAAGAGGGCTGTGAAAATACTTATAGATTCCTCACATCCTGGACATAAACTGTTTCAACTCCTATCCTCAAGACGACACTACAGAGCACTGCACACCAGAACAACTAGACACAAGAACAGTTTTTCTCCTGAATGCCATCACTCTGCTAAACAAATAATTCCCCTCAACACTGTCCAACTATTTGCAAAGTCTGCACTACTATTACTATTAATCTTCCTATCCTTCCTTTCATCCATCTCCTCCCACTTGTGACTGTATGACTGTAACATTGTTGCTTGTATCCTAACGATTTTTATTGACTGTTTCCTAGTATGATTTGATTGCTTATTGTACCCTATGACTATTATTAAGTGTTGTACCTGATGATTCTTGACTCTTGATTAATGTATCTTTTCTTTTATGTACACTGAGAGCATATGCACCAAGATAAGTTCCTTATGTGTCGAGTCACACTTGGCCAATAAAGAATTCTATTTATCTGCTCCATTAAACCATCTTTCCAATCAACCTCCATGTTTCCAGTGTCTTTCTCTTCACTTGGAACTGAACCAGATAGATATTTCTTCCAACACATCACATGACTGGCTCAAATCTTTCAGAAGAAAGAAAGAGGAAAGAAAGAGTTAGTTTAGTGCCTTCCAGGTTTTCTATCATCAACAAGATTTTTGCAATCTACATACTTCTTCCGTGTTCTGAAAAAGCTGTTCCTTCTTAATATTTCATGCAAAGGTTACTAAAGGAAATGCAAGGTTTTTTCCTCTATCACCTTTCTGAGAAGACCCACATGTTTGATTGCTTAATGTCCAGATATTCATCTAAGGTAACGGGAAGATAATGAGAACTCACAGAAATGCACTGTGCATTGAATCTTTTTTTTTCTTCTTTTTCTTGGCATGATTCAATTGCAAAATGATTTTAAAAGGCATTCATGGTAAGGTGCCACCTAAAATTAAAATGCAGGTTTTTATATGCATATATAACCTACCTGAACCGAACCTCAAAATGATAGTTGGACTCGGTAATCTTTTTGCAAAGAAAGATCAGCAGTGGCAGAGAAGTAATATTTCAGAGAAGCTTGGTTGATATTAGGTGATCCTTTAGTTGAGAAAAAAAAAAGCTGATACCCCCACCCCCAAACAAAAAAAAAACAAAAAAAACAACAACAATAACCATGAAGTGCTCTGGTAGACAGCTTAAAAGCCACAGGGATATTAAATATTCCTTGAAAAAACATCCATCTTGTAATAAGAAGACAAGATTCTGAATATGGAGAGCTATCCCTCTCTTTACCTCCCCTTATAAAAACCTCACTGCTATAACTTTAGAAGCTCTCACTCTCTTTGAAGAAGGGGTCAATTTTTTTTGAATATGTTTGTTCACTGGGGTGGTGGTGGAGAAAGATAAGGCATAGTAAAGGGGTAGATAAAGTGTGATGGAAAAACACCATTGTAGATAGCAGAATATCAGCAGTTGGCAAGATATCCATTTGCAAAAACAGAATTATTTCCTATAGTTTTTTGGGCCCTGAAGGGAAACAAAAACAAACAAACAAACAAATATCTGGTCAGGGGATGAAGTGCTTTCAGTCTTTCTGAGAAGAAAACCTGCAAAGATTCTCCATTACATTAAACAGACAACCAAACAAAAACTCATAGATTTGTCTCTATACTTTGCTATATCATATATGTAATCGCTCAGAATGTGTAGGAAATATGAACGTAAATTGTTCTTCAATTGAGGAAATTGTGCTGATAAAACAAACCACTTCCCCATTTAAGAGTCTTTACCGAATTACGTGTAGTAAAATGGAGGTACTCTACAGTTACAGACTGATCTCATATATATCTTCACGCAAAAATAAACTATAGCTCAACCCACCAAAAACATAACTGTAAAAGACAGACCAGAAATAAAAGTTAAAATAAGCAAAAAAATACTAAGAGAACACCTGTCTGATCTCAATGAAAACAAATCACTGGGGCCTGATGGATTACATCCCAGAGTTTTAAAGGAGCTGGCAGAGGTCATCTCAGAATCACTGCACTATATCTTTCAAAAATCCTGGAGCATCAGGGAACTACCAGAGGACTGGAAAAGAGCTGATGTGGTTCCCATCTTCAAAAAAGGAAGAAAAAAAAAACAGACCCAGGAAGCTATAGACCAATCAGCCTAACATCAATACCCGGGAAGATACTGGAAAAGATAATTAAAAAACAGATCTGCCAACATCTAGAAACAAGTAAAGTAATAACTAGCAGTCAGCATGGGTTTGTTAATCATGCCAAACCAATCTTATTTCATTTTTTAAAACAGTGACTAAATTAGTAGACCAGCAAAATACTGTGAACATGATATATTTAGATTTCAGCAAGGCATTCGACAAAGTAGACCACAAACTACTTCTTAGTAAGCTAGAAAAAAGTGGAACCACCACTAGATGGTCTCGCAACTGGTTGGCAAATCATACTCAACAAGTAGTCCTTAATGGGTCTAAGTCTACATGGAGGGAAGTAAGCAGTGGGGTGCCACAAGGTTCCGTCTTAGGCCCAGTACTATTCAATATCTTCATTTACAACTTAGATGAGGGAATAGAAGGGGAACTTATCAAATTTGCAGATGATATTAAGCTGGCAGGAATAGCTAACATCCAAGAAGATAGGCTCAAGATCCAGATGGATCTTGACAGACTAGAATACTGGGCCATATGTAACAAAATGAAATTCAATGTAGAGAAAAGTAAAGTCCTACACTTAGGCAAGAAAAACCAAAAGTACACATATAGACTGGGTGAAACCAGGCTCAATAGCAGTGACTGTGAGAGGGATCTTGGAGTCTTAGTGGACAAGCAGCTAAATATGAGCCAGCAGTGTGCAGCCGCTGCCAAAAAAGCTAATGCAATCCTAAATTGTATCAACAGAGGGATACAGTCATGATCAAGTGAGGTACTAATACCACTCTATAAAGCCTTAGTAAGACCATACCTAGAGTACTGCATCCAGTTTTGGTCACCACATTATAAAAAAGATGTTGAGACTCTAGAAAAAGTACAGAGAAGAGCAACCAGGATGATTAGGGGACTGGAAGTTAAAACATACAATGAACGGTTGCAGGAACTGGGCTTGGCTAGTCTAGTAAAGAGAAGGACCAGGGGAGACATGATAGCGGTCTTCCAATATTTGAGGGGCTGCTACAGAGAGGAGGGGGGTCAAGCTATTTTATAAAGCACATGAAGGCCAGACAAGAAATATTGGATGGAAACTGAACAAGGAGACATTTAACCTGGAAATAAGGACAAACTTTCTGACAGTGAGAACAATCAACCAATGGAAGAGCTTGCCCTCGGAAGTTGTGGGAGCGCCATCACTTGAGACTTTCAAGAAGAGATTGGACTGCCATTTGTCAGAAATGGTGTAGGGTCTCCCACTTGGGCGGGGGGTTGGACTAGATGTCCTACAAGATCCCTTCCAACTATGATTATCTGTTATCTGTTATTTGAAAAGGTCTGCTTAGGATATAGATTTTGGTAAATCAAATTCTCCTCTTCTTCTTCTTCTTCTTCTTCTTCTTCTTCTTCTTCTTCTTCTTCTTCTTCTTCTTCTTCTTCTTCTTCTTCTTCTTCTTCTTCTTCTTCTTCTTCTTCTTCTTCTTCTTCTTCTTCTTCTTCTTCTTTCTTCTTTCTTCTTTCTTCTTTCTTCTTTCTTCTTCTTCTTCCCCTCCTCCTCCTTCTCCTCTTCCTCATCCTCATCCTCGTTCTCCTCCTCCTCCTCCCACTTGGGTGTCAAGGGAAGTAAAAAGTTCTGGTTTTTGCACTTCTGGCAGCTTCAATCACTGTGATTTGATGTGGCGGGTTTTTTTTAGCATGGATGCAGTTGAGGAAACTCTAGTTTTGAGTGCAACTTCCAAAATATGGTCTTCTGCTTCTTCAAGGCTTATGGAACTCAGGAAAGTAATGTTTATTCCTTGCTGGAAATTTAAAAATCTACTGAGAAACTGGAAGTTTGCTGGGTAGAAAAGTGCCTTAGACAACTCACCATTTCTCTGCAATAGCACCAGAGGAAATGAAACCCTTTCGGACAGTTGCTGAAACACCCTGCTTCATAACAAAAGGATTTTGGACTGGAGAAATTACCATATTTTCCACCAAGTTAATTTTAGTCCCAAATTGGGATTTGGCTCTGTGAAATTTCACATCTCTCTTTTGTCCAGACTGAATTCACAGCTATGGAGACTGACTTTCCTCATTATTTATTTAATCCAGTAATTTATGTAACCTGTCTATATGGCTGCTTGACTCACAAGTTATGACTTTAGAAAACTAACATTGGGCTCAACCAGATAAATGAAACATAACTAAAACAACATCAATGACAACGAAGATAATATTGTCTAAAGCATCTGAAGCAGAACGAGTAGAACAAGAAGCAACTGATGGAAACGAATCAAGGAGGGAACCAACCTAGAACTGATGAGGAATTTCCTGACAGTGAGACCAACTAATCAATGGAATGGCTTGCCTCCAAAAGTTGTGGATGCTCCATCACCTGGAGATTTTCAAGAAGAGATTGGACAACCATTTGCCTGAAATGGTGTAGGCTCCCGGCTTGAAAAGGGAATTGGACTAGAAGATCTCCGAAGTATTTTCCAACTCTGTTATCATGTTGTAATGCTTCAAAGCTGGTCATTTGCATTCTTTTAGAGAGTCATTAAGGCCACTTAGATGTTTAACCTTCCATTCCCCACTGTCAGGTCAGAGCTGAAGAAGCTTCTTGGGTGAGAAGCTAAATGTCTTCAAAGAAAAAAACAACAACAAGAATTTCCAGGTGCCTCCTGAAACAAAGCACCTTTGGGACAACCATGACCTGGATGACTGAGAATCTCTACAGACTCCTAAGATGAAGAAACACACCCATTACTAAGGAGAGAAATATGACATCCAAATACACTAAGGAGAGAAATATGACATCCAACAGGAAATCATGGAGTCAAACTAACGTCATCATGGCAGCATCATGTGACATATCAAGACTTTTTCCCCCTTCACTAAACCAGGTGTGGCTGCGGCCAGCATGTAACATATCTGTCCCATGGATTGGGAGCTTGATAGCCCTGTCCTAAGCACACACACACACACACACACACACACACACACACACACACTCTTACTAGAAGTGCTTTGATGAAGACCAACTGTGTCAAAGTCATCTGAATCTAAGGAGCATGGTAGTCTCTAGCTCAGGTGCCATTACAAAGAAAAATGCACTTTCTGAGTGAAATCATTAGTCATGGTTTCACAGCGATGACCTGAAGCCTGTCCACACTATCTGATCTTGTGAGAAGGGAAATAGCCAAATATAACCTTTCTCTGAACCATGTGGGCCTCATCTTCCAGAAAAAAAATGACATGGTTCCTATGTGTGACTCATACATGACTTGTCTTTACAACCAGTGGATGAATATAGAATAATTTTATGAAGTGTTATCCACCAGGTTCTCTCCCCCCAACACACCTAAAATAGCATTTTAATAGGAATTGGGAATTGGTGTCATATCTACAGTACCAAACGTGCTGAATGAAATGAACAGAGAGCTAAGATAAATAACGTGTGGGCCTGGATATGTGGGTGAGTTTTAGATGTTTCCACACAGTCTTACTTTTAATAGGATACAAATGAATGCCCTTCCCACTATTTATGGAGGCAAATGATATGAAGCAAATGTGCACACTTATTTTATTTATTTATTTTTTTGTTGTTGTTACCCCGGAGTGGCATGTGTGTGTGTGTGGGGGGGGAGAAATCTGCTTTGGCAGCCATTGTAATTGTAAGCGTGATGCTAAAAATAAGCATAATGTTCTATTTCCCACTGCCTATACATATGGTGGGGAGTTCTGTACATCGCAAAGAAAATTCTCCCAAGCCATGGGAGATAAAATAGAATTAAGACAACTGCTCTTAAGTGCATACTAAAATGGAAATGTTTAAAATACCTCCTTCCACCCTACGCACAATGCTGCCTTTGAAAACTCATGCTTGATCAATGGACTGGAATATAATGACTTTTTGTGCTGGGTACAGCATGAAATCTGATTGTTGTCTCATTGGTTATGACATGGTTAAATGTACTGCATATTGTTTCCTTCTATGTGGATTGCTAGAGTGTGATTTTAATTCATCCTTGCAGAGTTGCAAAGCTGTAGGATGCACTTTCTAACACAAAATGATATTGCTCTCCTAGCTCTGCATTGATCGAGTATTAAATTTACAATGGCAACTCTCTACAGTTCCCTTAATAAAGATACTGTTAAGATGTCCTTGGCAATCAGGGATATTTTAATCTAGATTGTGGTGCTGTGGGAGGAATCATTTTACAGTTAAAGGGAGCATTTGTGGCCTTCATACTGAGCCATCTCGAGTTTCATTAACAATTTAATTTCATGTGCGAGAAACTTTGACTGTTACAACCTTTAACCTCACAATGCTGACATGCCAGTAAGGGATGTGTTATGTTCAGAAATTGGTTTACAGAGTTATTTGACTGAATTTGCAAACCAAAGTGCCTGGCTGAATCTGATTGCCAAATCAACGCAAAGCATTGAATCAAACTGGCGGGCTTTTGAATAACTTTGGACCACTTTCTACTGCTACAATTTTATCCTGGATTGAATTGGACCAGTTTGGATTATTTGATTTAAAATGGTTCAGGCATTCCAAACAGAATCAAATTGATTTGTACAAATTAATTCAGAAGTGAAATTGATTTGATCTGATTTTATGAACTGTTTTGGAAAATTGATTTGAAGCCTGCCTGATTCTAACCAGCCTTGTATTTGTGAAGTTGTTGTCAAATTACATGAGATTTGTGAATGGTTTTTGCTTATATATAATCACCCTTAGTAGTGGTTTGTTTAATCATGGCTTGTGGAACAGGGAAAAATGTCCAAGTATGCTGAATAATCCAAGTGTGAGGTAAGAGCCTTTATGTATGGAAATGACATGCAGTATATTTTTGAACATCATGCAACTTGATAATATTTTTTGTGGTGTATGTGTGTGAGAGGAAAGGACACATTATAGCTGCAGATGCTTCTGCTTTGTCTTATCTAATGTATTAAAAATACATGCGAGTAATAAACTTTAAAAAAGCCTCTTATTTCTGATAGACTGAGTCTCTACTGAACCCCCACTGGAGCAGGTGAATAAGTAATTGGGATCATAGATCAGAAAAATGAGGATAAAGCTCTAATATATGGTTAGACAGACAGACAGACAGATATAGATAGATAGATGAGAGATACAGTCACATCCGGCCCATGGCAGCCATTTTGACACCCCTGTTCTAATCTCTGTTGACATGATAGAGATGATAGCTAGCTAGCTAGATAGCTAGCTAGTTAGCTAGCTAGCTAGCTAGCTAGATAGATAGATAGATAGATAGATAGATAGATAGATAGATAGATAGATAGATAGATAGATAGATTAGAGAGAGATTAGAGAAAGAGAGATTAGAGAGAGATTAGAACAAGGGTGTCAAAATGGCTGCCATGGGCTGGATGTGTCACGCACAGGCCACACCCACCCCAGGTCCGCAAAGGGGAAAATACATCATGAAACATTGTGTGATAGTGACATGATGCATGAGTTTGACACGAGAGAGAGAAAGAGAGAGAGAGAGAGAGAGAGAGAGAGAGAGAGAGAGAGAGAGAGAGAGAGAGAGAGAGTTATGATGGAGATAGAGAGGGAGAGAGGGGGAGAGGAAGAGGGAGGTTCCTTTATGGTACAAAATTCAGCCAGTTTCTCATTTTATTTTATTTTTTGAGAATTGGAACTCCTGATAAGAATTAGTCAACATGTTTCTTGTTCCTAAAATACAACTAAGAAGTTAAAATGGCATTGGTAGTTTAGAATGTAATACATCACAAAATGAGCTGTCAATACCATGTGTGTAGATACAATACTTTTTTGTGTGCAAAAGGACTGATAGAAATATATTCAAAACATGCTTTTCTCAGATTTCTGCTATTAAACAGGTAAGCTATGGAGCTACCAAAAAAAGAAGAAGCTCAACTTGAGTTTTCACACTTATTATCTTGTTCTCTTATTTCTTTGAATGTCAGTGGCTTTTACACATTGGTTCAGCCTCTTGCTAGCATCCCTAAGTCCCAATGGCATTCACAAACTTCAGGACAGGTCTATAGGCTGTGCTTTTTCTCTACTGTTTTGCTTTCCAAGTGAACGGGGCAGACTCAGTGTGTTAAAACAGTCTTTCAGGCAAAGGAAATGCAATCTTTTACTGTGTTGTTTGTTGTATCTGAGAATCGGCGAGATTTCTTTCCAGTTGTCAATCTATTTAAATGAAATTCTTGAAGGAAGAGGGACAATTAAAGACCGGTCCACTGGAGAAAAGTAAAACATCTGTACAACCCATCTCCGTTTCCCATGGCTAGCATGAGCAAAGTACTACGCGAGGAAAACCATGACTCATTGCAGAATTAATTGTGCAAGATGAAGGAATGAATTTACATTTGCTTGATTTGCCTAATGGTTTGGGGTGGCAAGATTCAACTGTGACAATGCAGAAATTATATTGAGTGCTCTGCTTGTAAAATGAGTGTTTTTCATTGATACTAACAAACCCCATCCACTCTGCCTTGACAAATGAGGGAGAAATTTGCAGACACTCAATCTTACATCATCATCAAACTGCTCTTGTCCAGCACCAATGTTGGCCTAAATCTAAGCCAGTATAAGAAGGTGGGGGGGAAGCTTGCAAGGGATTCGTTTTGGAATGCGACGTACTATGACCTGAGTCAGATAATATCCCATTGGTCTTGTACGTGTGTAAGTGTACATGTGTATAAACAAGTTTAGGTCAGTAAGAATCACTGTGGCTACTGTTGAGAAAAGTCTTAATGTCATAATGGTTATAACCTTTGCCATGTAGAACAATTCATTCAAAACAGAACCATATCTTTATATAAATTCATTTTTTCTCTGTGATTTACTTAATTTTCCACTGGTCCTTCCTTCCTTAATTCCTTCCTTCTGTAGTTTTAATTAATGTTGGGACATAAATAGTTTGTTCAGGGTTGTATTTACTTTGGCTAACTTTGAAATTCCTTCCTTCCTTCCTCCCTTCGTCCTCCCTCCCATTCTTCCTTCCTTCCTTCCTTCCTTCCTCCCTCCCTCCCTCCCCTCCCTCCCTCCCTCCCTCCCTCCCTCCCTTCCTTCCTTCCTTCCTTCCTTCCTTCCTTCCTTCCTTCCTTCCTTTCTTCCTTCAATTTCATGTATTTTCCAATTGCTTCAAGTTGGGAGAATGACAATATCTGTTCCTACCCTCCAGGAACAGTTGGTGGTCTGAATTCCCAACAGGACCACTTGGCAAAGCTTATTGAAGGACAACTGGTTGGGACTTTTGATTCTTACTCTTTCAATACAATCAAAAGTCAGAGACAAAAGTGCAAAAGATGGGAGGGAAACAACATTATTTCACAAAATGGCTATTATATGTTTCAACCAGCTATTATATAGTACCCAACTGAATGATGATGTGAACAGATAAATTTGAGGAAGTACATCTATTCCTATTAAGAACAAACTGGCCTGATCAATCCAACAGTTCAGTTCAAATTAACTTGATTTTCCAAGTTGAATCAATGATCTTAATCAGATCAGGTCAATGGACTGGATCAAATCAAATATTCTAAAATCAAATCAGAACCAAGATGCTCATCCCTGTTGCCCATCTTACTGATGAGAAGTGTGTGTGTGTGTGTGTGTGTGTGTGTGTGTGTGTGTGTGTGTGTTTATAAATGACAAATTATGCATCTGATACAGACATTGGGGAAAAAAAGTAACAGCACAGTCCAATTAAAAAGGCTTTCAATTATGCTGACACAGGTCTCTAACATTGTCTTCTGTGGTCATTAAGGACCCCAAATAAATTAAAAGGGCTCTTTAAATTGTTCTGGACTCAACATAAGAAGCCCGTTTCTGATCCACCATAACATCATTAAATTTCAGCTGATGTTTGACTTAGCAATCCAAAGGAGATTTCTTTATGAGAACCAAGAAGCCTCAAACTGTGGCCATAGAACAATATTTCTACTTTCTTCAAAAATTAGCAAGCTTTGGCAGTGCCCATAACTCAAAAATATTGTTACAGTGCCTTGGCTGTTGCAAATTTTATGATGGCTTGGGATGGAGGGAGGGGAGAAATGCCATGAGGGTCACGGATGTGTAGCCAGCAATTGGATGAAGAAAAATCTCTCCCTCTAATGTTCTCAGACATCAATAATCTCTTCTCCCTTTTTTTGCCATCACTCCATGTGATACCTTTAGTGGTTTGCTACAAAGCTTTTTTTTTAAACAAATTGACAGCTACTGATATGCTTACAAAAGCATTTCATGACTTGGCCCCCACATCTGAGAGAGAGAGAGTTGGCTTCTTCGGCTATATTTCTGCTCGATATAGGTTGTGCTACTTTTCCAGCTAACATTCTCGCTGGTGTGCCGTAAATCATATCGACCTGCAAGGTGCTCAGTTAGATTTGGCATTTTCCCATTTGCCAGCTGCTGTTATGACACTTTCCTAAACTGTTAGAATACAAGCAAAGCTATCAATATTGCATCTGTTTCTGGGACAAAGGAGTCACATTTCCTAATGCCTTTTCCCGAGTCTTAAGGAAAGACAAAGTTCACAACCTGAGCACACACACACCAGTGGTGGTATTCTTCCAGTTCCGCCCACTTCGGGCGAACCGGTAGCTCCGACGATCAGTTGCTGGGCCCCCAGTTCCATACTGACCTTTTGTCAGTCTGTGCTCCCTTCAAATCCCAAGAAAGAAATACTCAGACTCCATGGGTAGAGCAAAGTTATCCTTTTACTGGAAAATAAAGTGAAAGCTACAGATTTAATTCCGAATCTGAGAAATTGGCGGGCAGATCACATATACAAAGGAATGGAAATGCTCCCACCCCCCAAAGTCCAAATGACTCTTCCAATTAAAAGTTCTGAATATGATCATGTGGCCATCTCCAGGTGGTGATGAGGCTTCTGTCAGTTGACCTTGACATATTTTGATAAAAGTTCGCAGTTGCGCAAAAGGGGACAGAAGCTAGCCAAGAAATGGAAAGTTAAAGAAAGGAATCCCCCTCCCCTTGCTAACCACAGCAAAGGAATGCAAAACACCTCCAGCTTTCTTCCCCTCCAAGTTCCCCCCTCCCTCCGTTGCTAATGACAGCCGAAAGAAATAGATTGGTATAGCAGCAGAGAAGCAATAGTTAGGATGCAGAATATACATATTATGCAAGATATCTTGAGGCTGACACCTTTATTTCCTGCTTTTCAACCTCAGCTGCTTCACACAGCATAGCTGATTGTCACGTGTCAGCTGTTTTACACACAGGGCTTGCAGCAGAAGGTGAGTTGCAAACACTGCACGTATGCAAAGTGTGCATTTGGCGCGCACACATGCAAAGCACGCAAAGCACACACTCACACCGAACTGGTAGGAAAACTTTTTGAAAACCACCCCTGATCCACACCAAGTCCTATTATAGCTCTACAATACCAATTTTGATACACATGGTTGGGAGGGGGAAACTCACCTCAAGCCTCTGTTACAGGTATTCCTTGGCTTACAGCAGTTCACTTAGTGACTGTTTGAAGTTATAATGGCACTGAAAAAAAAGAGATTTATGACCATAAATACCACTTTATAAGGCCTTGGTAAGGCCAGCCTTGAAATACTGCATTCAGTTTTTGGTTCACCATGATGTAAAAAAGATGTCAAGACTCTAAAAAGTGTGCAGAAAAGAGCAACAAAGATGATTAGGGGATTGGAGTTAAAACATATGAAGAATGGTTGCTGGAAATGGATATGTCTAGTCTGATGAAAAGAGGGATTAAGGGGTGACATGATAGCAGTGTTCCTATATCTCAGGGGTTGCCCCAAAGAAGAGGGAGTCAAGCTATTCTCCAAAGCACCTGAGGAAAGGATAAGAACCAATGGGTGGAAACTAATCAAGGAGAGAAGCAACATAGAACTAAGGAGAAATTTCCTGACCCTTAGAACAATTAATCAGCGGAACAACCAGCCTCCAGAAGTTGTGAAAGCTCCAACACTGGAAGTTTTTTAAAAGATGTTGGATAACCATTTGTCTGAAGTGGTGTAGGGTTTCCTGCCTAGGCAGAGGGTTGGACTAGAAGACCACCAAGGTCTCTTCCAACTCTGCCATCCCATCCCATCCCATCCCATCCCATCCCATTCCATTCCATTCCATTCCATTCCATTCCATTCCATTCCATTCCATTCCATTCATTCTATTCTATTCCTATTCTATTCTATTCTATTCTATTCTATTCTATTCTTCACACTTATGACCATTACAGCATCTCCATGGTCACGTAATCAAAATTCAGATGCTTGGCAACTAACTCATATTTCTGACAGTTGCAGTGTTTTGATGTCATGTGATCCCTGCTTGGGATCTTCTGACAAGCAAAGTCGATAAGAAAAACAGATTCCTTCACAACCATGTTACTTACTTAACAACTGCAGTGATTCACTTAATAGCTATTGCAAGAAAGTTCATAAAAGGGGGCAAAAACTCACTTAACAACTGTCTTGTTTAGCAACAGAAATGTTGGGCATAATTGTGGTTGTAAGTCAAGGACTACCCATATAAATATTTTAGTCCTTGCATTAAAAAAAAAAAGAACAAGAAGCCATCATGATTATATTAATTATCCTGAAGTTGTATGGATTGTGATAGCTTGGAGTGATGTTGAAATGACAATACTAACCAGCTATCAAAAAGATTCGGACTATTTCATGACATGGGAACTGTTCTATAAATGGTTAAATGACAGATATTGAGGTTAGAGGAGTGGAATTAGGTGAAATATGGTTTATAGGAGAAAGAAAAACAGATGAGTAAATGTTTCTGATTGTTCTATAATCGATACTATAATAGAAGATAATATTTGTTATAATATGATTGATGTCATCATATTTGTCTATATTGTCAACTCATAAAATATTTCTATGGTCTTTTTAGAGTTGCCAACAGAAAGGGAGGGGGGAGCAGCACGGCAGCTTGGAAATCAAAAGTGCATTCCATAAATAGTTTTCAAAGATAGTAACTAGGTGACTGAAGTTTCCGCCGCACAAATATTTAACTGGGGAACATGATTGATGACTCTTGGCTATGGATGTGTCCCATTGGATAATATGAACTGTGATACACCCAGGGGGTGGCGGAAAACCAGGGTCAAGGGTGACAATGAACTATGTGTCTCAGAGTTGGCTACACCCAGGCAGTGCCGGATATGTTAACTTCCAATAAATCCTTTTGAAGTTTTGGAAGTTTGGCTCGAGACTCATGATTTAATTGGGGTAATTGCTGGAATCCTGACAGCTTGGACACCTAGAGAGCACACTACTCAACATAGAAGGGAAATGTATGATATAAAACAATAAAAAATATATTAAAAAAAAAAAGAATGAAGATTTCTCTTCTCAAAGTTTCTCCAAAGACTTAGCACCTTTTGATGCACAAGCACTATACTATATGATTGATATGATCTAGAGTTATATACTTTCATATTCATGAAATGTGAATGTTATGGATTTGTAATGTCTTATGTTTTTGTTTCTCAATTATTCTTTGGCTCTGATTTTCTTCCTGATTATCCTTAATGTCATGTCATTGTCTCTGCACATACCAGCTTTTCAAACAATTTTCTCTTCCATAAACAGCATCTAATATTTCCAGAAAGAGGCGAAAATCAGTTTTCTTCCCTCCCTTGACTCATCTGGGGTAGAGAAAGTGGTGCAACTAATTATTAATTGGAGGAAATTAGAAAGGGGGATTCCCCATTTTTACATCTATAGAAATGAGATAAATAAATAAATTGAACATGGAGAACTAACAAGAATTGGGCAGGGACATTTAATTGAGAGGCCTTATCAATTATTTCCTTACTATCATATACATTCTTACTTTATGATCATCTCTAAAAATATCAGTGATTTCTAGGAAGGAGAACTATAAAGCATCAAACATTTCTTGGAAAAAACTAAAAAGACTGTAAATGGGGAAATGGATCACTCACAATTTTCACTTAGTTGCAAAGATTCAAACAAAATATTTATTCTATGATTTTCCAATGCAAGCTAGAAATAAGTTGGCTTAGCTCTCCAAAACAGAAAATAAGATAAGATTGTATTGGCCTTGAACTAATTCTGGATAAAACTTTGTGTTATCTATTTTAGGAAGTTCCAAAATAAGAGATATTGTGGCAGAGGAATAAACGTAGACCTCAGCTGCATGATTGGGAAAGAGAATGAACTACAAATACAATGTATGGATATTTTGTGAGAGAAGAAAATGAACTTTTAATTGCTCTGTGTTTCTAGATGTCTGCAATTATTTTATTAGAAATTAATTATGCTTATCTAACTGAACACTGATTGCACTAACATTTGCCATGTGCGTGGTTTGCTATTTTGTGTTCATTTTATTCTTACATGCAATTCACAAGATGGAATCACACAGCCATCCTAAAGGAATCCAGTCATATTCTATTGTGTGCTTTATAACATCAAATCAAATCAAATATAAAGTTTCAGTCATCTAGGTTTTTAATGTAAGATTTCTCTTGGAAGTGGCTTGCAAAAAAGATTCTGGTCAGTTGGAAGAAGAAAAAAGGAGAAGAAAGAAAATCTATCTTTTCTTTTATTAGACAGTTGAAAAGAGAGCTTATTTTTTGGAATTTCAGAACAGGATCAAAATAGTTAATGTGTTTTGTGGTTTGTTCCAAAAAATGAAATGACTCTCTAATGTTCATTGTATTTGGACTTTTCCAAATAATGATTCAAGCAATGCATACAAAAATAATAAATGTATTAGGGCTGAATTTGGTGGCAGCACCCAACCAAACCTGCATAATATCAGAAGACCTAAGGAAGGTGGAACCTAGCTAATACTTTCTTGGGAAACTGTTAGGAAATTCCAAGGATGTAACCAGATTTGGGGGGATAATTAAAATATCATGAACACAATGTCATGGTAATTTGTGGTTGGTTCCAAGGAAACTGCATGAATGAGTTCAGACATTGAGCTTCACTTGATGGAGATTCTTCATTTAGAAAATCATCTAGGTTCTCCATTTTTATGTCACTTGATGTGAAATCGAATGCAATTTAGGAAAATTGTACTGCTTTGCTAAGAAATATTCAAGTGTAACCTTCTGCAACTTGGCATACTCCAGAGCTGTTGGCTTCAAATTATAAGGGATTAAGATATATGTTTCAAGGAGCTTCATTCCTACCATATCTGACAATAAATTACTGGAGAAGAAAAGAAGAAGAAGAAGGATCTCTTTTATAATGTTTGCTTTGACAGGGGCATAGAAAGGTAAGGCATACATGAACGCACAAATTATTTCTTATTGTGTAGAGACATTGAGATGGGAAGAAGATAATGACAAAGGGAGATTTTAGGTTTAGATTGTAGACTTCAAAGTGAAAGAATTAAAATTGAGATGGCTTGTTATCCCTTACTTGGGAGCACCCAGTTCTTCTACTGAAAAAAAATAAAAAAAAAACATTTTTGATTCAGGTTTTCTTCATGCTAAAAAAAGACTTTATTTGCATTTCTATAAACGTAGATAATATAGAAATGCATAAATCACTTTTTCAGGATCTGCATTATCATTTAAATGTTGGTCTCCCAAATCCAAATTAAATATTACTACGAATATTAACACTAGGTACTTTTCTACCAATTATATCACTATTTACATGTGTTTTATTTTCTTTTTCCCCCTCTCCTAAAGTTCCATGAAAATTAGTGACTGCTTTAGGTAAATACAGTACATACTTTGGATTCATTAGCAGAGATACGGTGAGAATGAATAAATAGTCTTAACTTGAATGTTTCTCCATTCCATCACCCCCCCTCTCTCTCTCACACACACACCCATAGATACACACAAAAATTTGTCTCACATACATGCACAAACACAAATCTTGCTGTCTCTCTCACACAGAAATTCAGACAAATCTCTCTCTCTCTCTCTCTCTCTCTCTCACACACACACACACACACACGCACACAGACCACACAAAGGTACACACAAACCTCTTTCTCTCTCACACACAGATACACACATATTTCTTTCTCTCTCACAAACAAATCTGTCTGTCTTGCTCTTTCTCACACACACATAAATATGTACAAAACTCTCTCTCTCACACACAGACATAGATACACACAAACATCTTTCTCATACAGACACACACACAAACACAAATCTATCTGTATTGCTCATATAGAGACACACACACTCTCTCTCTCACATACACATACACACACACAAACACACATACATACAGAAATCTCTCTCACACACACATGCCCAAACACAGATCTGTCTGTCCATTTTGCTCTTGCTCTCTCTCACACACATAAATATACAAAATCTCTATTTCTCTCTCTCTCTCTCTCTCTCACACACACACACACAAAAACATAGATACACAAACAAATCTCTCTCTCTCTCTCTCTCACACACACACACACACATATATCTATATCTATATCTATATCTATATCTATATCTATATCTATATCTATCTATCTATCTATCTATCTATCTATCTATCTATCTATCTATCTATCTATCTATCTATATCTATATATATATATACACACAAATCTCTCTCACACAGAGATACACAAACAAATCTTTATCTTTATCACACATACAAAAACACAAATATGTGTGTCCTGGTCTCTCTCTCACATTGAGACACACAAATCTCTCTCTCACGCACACAAGTACACAGATGCACACACAAATCTCATACACAATCATAGGTACACAGAAATATCTCTCACATACACACACAAATCTCTCACACACACATGCAACAGACACACAAACAAATCTGCCTGCTCTGTCTCTTACTTTCTCTCTCTCTCTCTCTCTCTCTCTCTCTCTTACACACAGGCCTATGGTGTTCATTTATTTTTCTATGTTACTATTATCATTGCCAATTCTTCATTATTCAACCCTTGTTCAACCTTCCTCCTTAGCAACACTCCAGCACAAAATTATTATTTTTTTAAAAAAAAAAATCTTAGCAATTCTAATCTGATAGTCCTAGAACTGGCGTCAATTATTGAAAAACGCGTCCTTGCTTTTTGAAAAAAGTATTTTAAGATACTGGCCATTGGCTATAATGAATACATGCATTTCTTGATCTTTCTTCTCTGACCTACAGTTGAGCTGAGAAGAACACACTTTCCTCCATGGGATCACTGACTAATCTTTAAGAAGGGAAAGTTTTATCTCACATCAAGAGCTGAACAGCGATAACCATTTCTCCACTCTTAGTAAGAAGAATGGGTCTAAGGGGGAAATATTAAAGCCCAGGGTGCAATTTGATTGATTCAGTATTGAGCCAAAAGTTTGCCATGCCTGACTTATAAGGATGTCTGAAAACTGTAACTGTTGAATATTTTGAGAAGCTCTGCATTTTAAAATGTATGCTTACTGTGGGAAAATAAAGCTATTGAATTATGAGGAAAAAAAAATGTGAAGGATCATGAAGCAGAAGTAATTGTTCATTCCCAGCTCTAGGCTTGGGCTCCATACTTAATTGTTGTGAGCTGTTTTATGTATGCTCTCTGCATTGCACAAAGCAAACACACCTATTAATTTTAACTTTGCAAAATATATTACGCTAATATAGTTCCAATCACTAACGGTAACATTTACTGCAAGAAGCTATTAAGAACTTGGACTGAGGCTGGAATGACCCAGGTGGAATTCAAAACTCAGCCATGGAAGCTCTTTCAATGACTTTCAACCTGTCAGTCTCTCATGTTTCACAACCATTCCTTTAGTGACCTAATTGTAGTTACAATGGCGTTTTAAAAAGGTGACTTATGACCAGATTTCACCCTTATGGCCATTGCAGCATTGAAACATTATACTTTCATAGGAGCCATGGTGGTGCAGTGGTTAGAATGCAGCACTGCAGTCTACTTCTGCCAGCTGCCTGCAATTTGGCAGATCGAATCTCACCAGCCTCAAGGTTGACTCAGCTTTCCATCCTTCCGAGGTTGGTAAAATGAGGACCCAGATTGTACTGACTCTGTCAACTGCTTAGAGAAGGCTGTAAAGCACTGTAAAGCAGTATATAAGTCTAACTGCTATTGATATTGCCCTCTGTAGTTAAATAAATGTTCCCTTTATTAGGAGCACCAGCAATCCCAGCAAAAATTCTCTCTCTCTCTCTCTCTTTCTCTCTCTCTCTCTCACACACACACACACACACACACACACACACACACACAGAGAGAGAGAGAGAGAGAGAGAGAGAGAGAGAGAGCAAACAAGTCTGACTGGCAGGGAAATGAATAGTTATCTGCCACACTTATTCATCTCTGCCCCCTGACTTTTGTGCCCAGAGCTTCACTAGCAGGGTGGCTCTTCTGTCCCAAGGATCAGCCCACAGATTCCTTCTGCTCTCCTCTCCTTTGCCCTATGTATATCAGCATATCAGCACTGGATCCAGCTGTTCCTAATCTTCCCCATCAGCCACCTCCAGACCTGGGGGCTGTTGACTCTCCATCTCAAGACTGGTGGATGGCCCAGGCTCCACCTCTGTCTCTGTCTCTGTTTCTCTCTGTCTCTCTCTCTGTCTCTCTCTTTCTGCCAGCTCTCTTCCCCCTTGGAGTTCTCAGGTTTGCCTTGATGCTGGCCCTGACTCTCATGTCACCTCCTCATCTGATTCAGCTGCTGGAGGGGCTGGTGGCCAAGAGGCCACAACAGACAAGCAAAGTCAAAGGAGGAAACCTGATTCGCTTAACAACCGTGTGAGTCATTTTACAACAGTGGAAAAGGTTGTTGCGACATAAAACGGGGTGTAAGTCATGTAACAATTGTCTTGCTTTGACATTTCAGGCTCAGTGGTCATATGTCAAGGATTAACTGTATCTCACAGGACTTCAGTAGAGAGAAACTGGAGAAGGGATTTTTTTTTTGGGGGGGGGTGCCTTTAGAGGAAAGATGAGATACAAAGTTAACAAACAAATAAAATAATACAAACACTACAGATTAGAGAAGGAGATGCCAGACGTTCAATGAACATGAAATATAATTTCTTTTTTCTACTTCTTCTATTGTTTCATTTATTTAGTGTTTAATAAACATTGTCTGGGTTATTTTGTTTGCTGAAGAATACAAATTATATTCCTCATCTTTTTTTTTTACAGGCATTGATAAAATAAATTCCATGTTTGATAATATTCTGTGTATTCTTTCTGTTTAATCTTCCATGTTAGTCTGTCCATTTCTGCACAGTCCAATATCTTCTTAATTATCTCTTCTTCATCTAGTGGCATTTCTTCATTTTTCCAATGCTGAGCAAATACAATCCTCGCTGCTGTTAATACAGGCAAGAGATATTATTTCTGATGCACACTGAATGATAGAAAAAGCCAAAGGGCAACGAAAAGAATCAGTATCTGTTTCATTGATCATAGAAAAGCTTTTGATTGTGTTGATCAGGTCAAGCTGTGGAATGTGCATAGAAAAAGAAACTCCAGAGCATCACCTAATTAAATCAAATGTTATAAAATATTCAATACCAAGTAGTGAAAATGATTTTGATTTAAGCACCCTATGAAATTGAAGCAGCTGTGGGAGTGGTGCTCTCTTTTCCCACCTTTCTGAGTTTCTGAAATCATTAGCATTTTTTCGCGAGGAGTAACGGAATCTTAGTTGACTGAAATTGCAGCCTTGCAGATGCCAACAAACAGTTGCCAAAAAAATGTACCATGATTTGAGTCACACACAACAAAGATTATTTCTTCACATTTGGAAATCAAAACCTAGAGAGAAGGTTACAATGCTGCGCGGCCGTGATTGGAATATTACTTACAGACACGGGAAACAATTTTACTGGGAAGAAAAGTCACTTTTGACATGGTGATCAAATGCTAATTGATTATTTTGGAGCCTCCTTCAGTCTTGATGTAAGAAAACATCTATGAAGATTTCACCTTTCTCTGTATTCCTCTTCACACGATGATTGGCACCTTGCCCAAAGAAACAGACTGTACATTTTCAGAATTGTTGATTTTTCTGGTCCAGAAAGGTTTGGGTTGACTGGTAGACAATTGGCTGATGAACTACTTCTCTGTTGTTGTCTATATTCAGAGTGAATAGGGTCTCTGTCACAAAACTTAATAATAACAGAAGAACAGAGTTGGAAGGGGCCTTGATATGGAATCAATATGGAATCCGCATTACATATCGGATATTAATACAGTCGAGAAAGCCCAGAAATATTTCACAAGAAGAGTTCTGCACTCCTCTACTCGTAGCAGAATACCTTATGCCACCAGAATTGAAATGTTAGACCTAGACAATCTAGAACTATGCCTCCTTCGGTCCAATCCAAGCATAGTACATAAAATTATCTACTGCAATATCCTACCTGTCAATGAATACTTCAGCTTCAACCATAACAATACAAGAGCACACAATAGATACAAACTCAAGGTAAATTGCACCAAACTTGATTGCAGGAAATACGACTTCAGCAACAGAGTGGTTAATGTCTGGAATACTCTACCTGACTCTGTGGTTTCTTCCCCAAACCCCCAAAACTTTAACCTTAGACTTTCTACTATTGACCTCACCCCTTTCCTAAGGGCTCTGTAGGGGGTGTGCATAAGTACACCAACGTGCCTGCCATCCATGTCCTATTGTTTCTTTTTTATTCGTATCCATTTCATGTATTCATAACCATGCTTATACTTATACCTGTTATCTAATACTTGCTTGACAAACAAACAAACAAACAAATTAATTAATTACTTAATTGAAGGTCCTCTAGTCAAATCTCCTGTTGAGACAAAAGACCTGATAACAGTGATGACTAACCTTTTTGGCACCGAGTGCCCAAAGCGTGCATGCGTGCACATCCCCAAAATGCAATATGCATGTGTCCACTGTGTATTCACACTGCCCCCTGTGCATGCATCCCATCCCTCATGCATGTGCCCCACCCCCTGGGCATGTGCACGCATCCCTCGCCCTTCTTGCATGCTCCCCGCACATCCACAGCAGAGACCCAAAGACCAGCTGGCCGGCGGGAGGTGCACATGCATGCATGGCAGAGCTGAGCTGGGGGGACGACTTGCATGCCCGCAGAGAGGTCTCTGCATGTCACCTCTGGCACGCATGCCATAGGTTCACCATCATGGCCCTATCCCATTTCAGACAAATGAGTGTCCAGTCTCTTCTTAAAAACTTCCAGCGTTGGAGCACTCTCAACTTCTGGACACAAGTCATTCCACTGGTTGATTGGTCCACAGTAAGGAAATTTCTTCTTAGTTCTAGGTTGCTTCTCTCGTTTCGTTTCCATCCATTGTTTCTTGTCTTGCCTGCAGATGCTTTGGAAAACAGTTGACTCTTTTTTGTGGCAGCCCTTTAGGTATTAGAAGACTGCTATCAGGTCATCCCTATTTCTTCTTTTCAGTAAACTAGACACGCCCAATTCCAGCAACCATTCTCAATATGTTTTAGCCTCCAGGTTAAAAAAAAGCGGTAAAAACAGGTAGAAAACACATACTAAACATATATGAGGTCTTGCTATTTAGACACTTCAAACACTCCCTTGATTTTTGCCCTTCTAATAACACCACACTTCTTCCTTCTTGATTTAGGGAAGATTTATCTTCCTGAAGAACCGGGACTAAACAAATAGTATTGGGCTAGAATACAATCCAATTTCACTGCATTTTTCACTCAAAAAAATTGAATATTTCCTTAGATTTCCCCCAGGTCCTTCATTGCCATCTGCCAGTTGTGATCTCTCAGGACAGAAGTGCTCTGCCAGCTGTGATCCCTCTTACTTTTTAATCAAGGTAAGCATTTATTTAGAGTCAAATAAAAAAAAACTCCAAGGAAATAAAGAAATTTGTGGAACTAGACAGATGGAACTTGCGTCTTTGGGCAGATTTGCACTTCTTATTTTGCCCATCAGCAGTATGGGTCACTCACTGTCTTTAAGAGGCATGGGGTAATATAATTCTCCTCCAGTCATAGCCCAGTGCATATTACCAGTGGTGCGATTCCACATTTTGTACTACCAGTTCTATCATGAGAGTGTACTTCGCCATGCAAATCAGTTGCCATGTGAATCACCTGAGCTTTGTGTGTCGCTGTGTGTGCAACACTAAAAAACAAAAACACCCTGTTGAGCTGTAAAAAACAAGTGAGATGCCGCACAAATCAGTTGAGCTTATAAAGAAGTGAATATAGGACAGGAAAGGGTGGGTACAAGAAGGTGTTGGGTGAGTGGGGCCAACCAGAGGTGGTATTGGCTGATTCTCCAAACTGGCCAAAATCTCCACTACTGGTACGCCAAGAACCGGTCCAAACCAGCTGAATACCATCTCTGCATATTACCTACATTTTCCAGTTTTGATTCAAAATCGGTACCCGGCATTTCATTCCATTCTACCAGCAGCACTGGCTCCAATTGACATCCTCTCCAGTGGCTGATCATCACCCTTGTCAGGGTGAATGCCGGGCTGCTAAGTTCCCAGCTTCTCAACAGTTTCATTTTTAAATAGAGTTTGGGGATTGCCCAATTTCTACATTAAGTCTTTATATCTCAAAACTGGCACCCTGTCTAGTTTTATAAAGCTTTGTGAAGCATGAACTCCTTGCTTTCCCATCATCCCACCCACAATATTGCAAGGCTTCCATCCTCCCATTCCTCTAGCATCTTTATGGCAAAATGTTGGAAGTTCTATGAAGTTGAACTCTCCGTTTGTCCTTTCTACAAACTGGCCATGGACTTTAAAAAAAAAATAGATGTTAAAAAAGAGGAAGAGGAGGAGAAGGAAGAGGAGTAAGAGATAAGATATAAGATGAGGTAACCTTTATTGTCATTTTTCTAGTACCCAATGGCACACATTAAAATGAAATTCTGATGTCTATGGAGATTCTCAGTCATCCAGGTCATGGTTGTCAATTCTGATGCCCATTCTCAAAGAATAAAAATAGAGGAGGGGGAGGAGGGGAGGAGGAGGAGGAGGAGGAAGACGAAGGAGAAGAGAAGAATTGAGCCCTCTTTGATTGAACATTTATCTGATGTATTACTTTCAAAGTAGTAGAGACTTAGAGATACATTTTTATTGATGGAATTATTTTTTACACTTGTTGAATGACACAGTCAAGGGATATTTGTCTTTCATTGTTCAACCCTCCTTCAAGCAATCCTCTGCACCTTTCTTGATTTTTCATGCTTCAGAGCTAGTTAGCCAGACTCAGAACTACTGATTTTGAAATGAAACATGACCTGGATGAAGGTCTTCAAAGCATAGGAGATTTGGAATATCCTCTGAGATGAGTCAAGATTTTCTCTACAGTGAGCAGAACAGAATCTGGATGTTCCTAAAGAATCAGAGTGATTTAATCATTTAGAGGCAGTAAGGCAGAAGGTCTTCAAAAACTTGCTATACTTTCCAAAGTTTCAATCCAGGAATAAGCCAAAAGCATTTAACTGACCTTAACTGATCCCAGAAAGACTAAAGAAGGCCACCAGAGATACCACCAGGAAATTACAAGAGAATGGGCCACATTATAGAGACAAAAAGCTTCCTTACAGCAGGAAGTAGGAAACTACTTTCGTATACCATAAATATCTCTCTCTCCACCCCCTCTCTCTCCTCCCCCCTTCTCATATGTGTCTTTCATACATGCATACAGTATATTCAAGTGCATTTATCAACATGTCTTGTATGGAGAGTAGCTGGTAAGTAGCTACTTACCAGCTACTGAGAGTAGATGGTAAATGATTATATACCATCTATGCTTTTATTGCCATTGTTTGAAATTCTTCTTTTGTAACAAATAAGAAAAAAAGCAAGAAATATTTTTAAACAGATTGCTTGGATATTTTTTAGTAATAGTTTTATCTGTGATAATACATTTGGAATATTTTTATTTCTTTCTGTATATGTATTCAGTTTTGTGTGTGTGTGTGTGTGTATCCATACAAATGGACTCATTATATGTATGGTTATAACATTATATATATATATAATGGATGCATTATAGGCATGGATAAAAATTACCTTTGATTATACATTTGGAATTATTTTAGTCTCCTGTGTGTGTGTGTGTGTGTGTGAGAGAGAGAGAGAGAGAGAGAGAGAGAGAGAAAGAGAGAGAGAGGGAGGGAGGGGGAGGGAGGGAGAGAGAGAGAGAATATTTCTACATTATCTATTATAGACATAGATCCAGGTTTTTTTTAAAAAAAATAAGTTTGGTTGTTAAACACTTACATTGCACATGCTATGGTACAGGACATATGGCTACAAAAATTGCAAATATCCAAATGATATTGAACATATTTTTTTGCATGTCTAGGACAATATGGAAAATAATATGTAGGATCTCAAGAGCCATGTAACAGTAATAGGCAAGGAGAAAACTATCATAAAATTGGCTTTATAATACATCTCCGAGGAATAACTTGCCAATGATTTGTTTAAGTGTGTAAAACAGTAGCTTGGGGTGCTATTGAAGATGATATTTTTTCCACGGCATGGTTTATGGGCAAGTCTCATTTGGCATAGTACTTCTTAGAGAAATGACATTGTAAATACTGTGCACCAGATCTCTTGAGAAATACTCACAACAACCGAAGGGACAAGTGATTTTTAGATCAAAATGAATCACCGCTAAATATACCACGACTGTGGAAGCTTTCAAGAGTTGTGCATGCCTTCGACAAAGTTCATGCAAGGTTGCTTCAGAAAACAAGGGTTTCTTTCTGCAGAGGAGTCTTCTGACAGATCAGGTCTGCATATGTCAGTTTTAAAATGCAAAAATCTAATTTTGAACAACCTGATCAGTGCTGGTATGCTACCGGTTCATCCCGGTTCTGCCAACCCAGTTCTGGTAGCACCGATGAGCAGTTGAGACCGAACCGGTTCTCTCCTCCGCTCTGCTGCTGGGCTTGCCCACCCACCCACCTGGGCTCCCATATTCACCTTTATTCCCTGCTTTTGAAGCGCAGCTGCCTTGCACGGCACAGCGATTGCCACGTGGCAGCTGCTGAAGTGACAGGGAGAGTGCAGGCTTGCAGGAGGTAAGTTAGAACACCTCTGTGCAAAGTGTGTATTTGGTGTCACATGCACATGCAAAGCACGCCCACCAAGCCACACCCACCGAACTGGGGGTAAAAATCTTCGAATCCCACCACTGAGTTCCGTGCTGCATTTTTATACAATGCCGTAATTGTTTTTCACTATTGTTTTTAATCACATTTATTACTTTTAACTGTCAAGTAATCGTGTGGATATTCAATTGTTCTTGTTAGATAACATTGAAATGCAGAAAACCTATCCGTCATTTCAGGAAGCATGGTATTTCATTTGATATTTGCAAAAGCTCCTGGGCCAGATGGATTTTTAGTATAAGACAGGGGTGTCAATTTCATTGAGGGCCACATCAGGGTTGTGTTACATCTCGGGGGCCAGGGTGGGCACAACCATCTTGATGTCACTCATGTTGGTTGTGTCAGTAGTGGCCCAAGCACTCTGCCAGCAAAAATGGGCTCCCGAGCTCAGCCGTGACAGTTTCCTGCCACTGGTAAAGATGGAGCTTGCTGGCAGAAGGCAACAGGAGGCCATCATGACTGAAAACGGAGCCTGTTGGGGGTCGCACATGGCCCTCCCAAGCCCTGCGTTTGGTGGCACAATGGGCTGGTGCTTTGCTGTTTCTAGGGTGGTCTCACGGGCCAGATCTAAGCACCCCGCAAGCTGGATCCAGCCCCTGGGCCTTGAGTTTGACACCCCTGGTATAAGGCATACAGCATTATAGTATAGGATTAGTAAAATATAAAGGTAAAGGTTCCCCTCACACATTCCCCTGCTTTTGTTCCTGACTCTAGGGGGCGGTGCTCATCTCTGTTACAAAGCCAAAGAGCCAGCGCTGTCCGAAGACATCTCCGTGGTCATGTGGCCGGCATGACTAAATGCTGAAGGCGCACGGAACGCTGTTCCCTTCCCACCAAAATGGTCCCTATTTTTCTACTTGCATTTTTACATGCTTTTGAACTGCTAGGTTGGCAGAAGCTGGGACAAGTAACAGAAGCTCACTCCATTACACGGAGCTAGGATTCGCGCCACCGAACTGCTGACCTTTCTGATCAACAAGCTCAGTGCCTTAGCAACTGAGCCCCCACATCCCTATAGTAAAATATAATACAGTATAATACTCGATACTATATTTACTATAATTATATAAAGCCTGCAATTGTTTCCTATAGCCCTATACTTTGGGAGATAAATAATTAATTCTTAAAGACTGGTAAATTGCCATAAGTTACTCAATACTATATTTGCTATAAATTACTCAATATTTACGATAATAGTATAAGGCATTTATACTCTCCTGCTGGCTCCTGTACTTTTGGAGGCATGTAATTAATTCCTTAAGGATGGTAAATTGCTGTTATCATTCTATGAGGCATGCATAAGATTGATTTTAAAACCAGATAAGGATCTTAAATGTTATGCCAGTTATTGACTTATTTTGTTAATTAATGTGGACACCAGGATCGTAACTATCATACTGGCTAGATGCTTGCAGAAGTTCTTAGAAGATATAATTCATCCCTTCCAGTTTGTCTTTATCAGAAACCATCATGCAGAACTTAATTTATGTTGCTTATTGATGTAATGGATACATCCAAGGATAGAATAGGGGTCTGCAACATCAATATCTTTAGATTAAAAACATAAGTGAATCAGACCTGTGTTGATTTTATTTCTTTACTTCTGTGTTGCTTTTTTATATCATGTCTAAATTGTTTTTCATTATTGTTTTCATCGTATCCGTTCCTGTAACTGTAAAGTGTTTATAAATGTCTACTCTACTCTATACATTGTTTGTTGGGTGAGCTTGAGCTAGTCACTCTCTCGCTCTCTCTTTCTCTCTTCCAGTCACTTCATCTCAGAGGACTGTTGTTGTGGGGAAAAGAGGAGAAGGAAGATATGTTGGGTATGTTCACCACCTTGAGTGATTTAAAAATAATAATAAATAGCAATAGCAATTTGACTTATATACTGCTTCACAATGCTTTACAGCCCTCTCTAAGCAGTTTACTGAGTCAGTATATTGCCCCCAACAATCTGGGTCTTCATTTTACTGACCTCAGAAAGATGGAAGAGAGAGAGGGAGAGGGAGAGGGAGAGAGACGGCGGGGAGAGAGATAGCAATAGCACTTAGTCTTATATACCACTTCATAGTGCTTTACAGCCCTCTCTAAGTGGTTTACAGATTATTGCCCCCAATAATCTGGGTCCTCATTTTACTGACCTCAGAAGGATGGAAGACTGAGTCAACCTTGAGCTAGTCAGGAGCAAACTTCTGGCAGTGGGCAGTCAGCAGAATTAGCTTGCAATATTGCATTCTATCCATTGCACCACCATGGCATAAAGGTAAATAAAAAGAAGTAGTATATCACCAATCCTTTCCTATATTACTTTCAAGCTCTTCTTTCAAATAGTCAATGAGAAGGTTCAAAATCAGCTGGTTTTTTTTCTCCCTTTCCTTGGGGAAGGGAGAAATGACTACCCATCCCAGTCACTGTTTAGAAGACAATAAATGTCCCAGAGCAGCTTGTGAGAATGACGGATTGAAGGAAGGTAGTAAGAGAATGCTGTAATTGTACATAGCAACACTATCTTTTACATGTTTCCTCTGGAACAGGAGCTGAGCCAATTAGGATCCCTGTTTCAGCTTTATAATTTGCATACATGGGCCATAACATCATCATAACATCTATATTTGTGTTCTGGGTTTTTTCAGATGAGGCACGTGCTATTCTGTCTGCTACAATAAGTAAACAGTAGCTTAAAAATATCACTCCATCTTGTCATTCTCTTGCTTGTCTGTTTGTAGCCAAATGAAGGAGAGAAAGTTTTAATACAAAATCTTGGCTGCTTTGAGATATTCTTTATTCTGCCGAAGTCAAGGTTAGCTCTGCAACTAAATGAGCCGTTCCGCTGCTGAATAAAATGAATTAAGTGTTCTTTGTATGGTTGGAGTGCATTAAATAATAGCATATGAAAAGAAATCTCAGATGAAGTGCCAGCAGGAGTCACAGATGCAAAGAAAAATGTCCCATTTTCCCTCCGTTGATTGTAAAGCATTATCTAACAAAAAAAAATAGACCCTAAGCTGTGAGAGCAAAGTTCTCGTTCTTGAGAATGAAAACCATCTCAATTTCTTGTCACTTTTGTTGAATTTTTTCCCCTCCAAAACATAGTCAGGATGCCCACTCATGACATGGAGCACATGCTGGAATTGTGCAGTTATTGTTCTGATGGGGGGGAAAAGAGAAACCGGTAAGAAGGTGAGGTTTTATGTTGTTTCAGGCAATGACGGGGTGATACCAGAATATTCTATAGGTCGCTTATAGGGGGAGGCAGTGTTTGCTAATGCACCTTCTACCTGTTCCTATTGCTTTCCCTCAAAGGAAAATCTCCCCCACCCAAAGAGATCAAATGAGTCTTAGTTGTGTCTGTTTTAAAAGAAAACCTAAATTTTGAACCTTCTGAATAGATGTTTTTAAGAGGGATTGTAGGAGAAGATTAAGCTGAGTTGGGGTGGTGGTGGAGTAAAGCATATCATCAGCTTAGAATCATTGTATTGTTTAGTATTTATTTTAGTATTTATTTGATTTGTCAATCCCTTATAAGATACAGGTACAAGAATAAATATAGTTTTGAATACATGAGATAGATATGTATTAGAAAAATAAAAAACAATAGGACAGGGATGGTAGGCACGATTGGTGCGCTTATGCATGTCCCCTACAGGCCTCTTAGGAAGGGGTGAGGTCAATAGTAGACAGTCTAAGGTTAAAGTTTTTGGGGTTTGGGGAAGAAACCACAGAATCAGGTAGAGTATTCCAAACATTGACCACTCTGTTGCTGAAGTTGTATTTTCTGCAGTCAAGTTTGGTGCGGTTAACCTTGAGTTTGTATCTATTGTATGCTCTTGGATTGTTATGATTGAAGCTGAAGTATTCATTTGTAGGTAGGACATTGCAATGTATGATTTTATATGCCATACTTAGATAGGACCGAAGGCAGCATAGTTCTAGGTTTTCTAGGTCTAGAGTTTCAAGTCTGGTGGCATAAGGTATTCTGCAATGAGTAGAGGAGCGAAGAACTCTTCTTGTGAAATATTTCTGGACTTTTTCAATTGTGTTAATATCAAATACATGATATAGGTTCCAGACTGATGAGCTGTATTCAAGTATAGATCTAGGAAATATTTTGTATTCTCTAGTTAGTAGTGTGATATTACCAGAGAAGAAGCTATGTAGGATTAGATTAACAACTCTTAATGCCTTTTTGGCTATGTAGTTACAGTGGGCTCTAGCACTTAGATCATTTCAGATGAGTACTCCAAGGTCCTTGACAAAGTTTGGATCCTCAACAAGGTCTTGACTATTTAGCTTGTATTTTATTTTCTGATTTTTTTTTGCCAATATGTAAGACAGAGCATTTATTTGTTGAGATTTGAAGTTGCCATTTGATTGACCATTCTGATACATAGTAAAGGTCCACAAGCCCAACCTCTCTTTGTATTCCATTGACCTTTATCTGGCACCAACTTAAAACTAAAGTTTAGTTGATCAGATTCTTGTGTATAGGCTTGAATAACTCTCATTTGCTTACAAATAGTCCAGGTTACAAATAGTCCAGGTTCTTTGCACCTGATAGAGATACAGCCAAAGTAAATTCCAGGTTTTACTGAAAATACAAAACCCAGTTGAAAGTAATTAGGTGATATTTGTTGGATCGTTGAGAACTAAAAAAAATAAAAACCTTTTTATTGAAAAAAAAACCAGAATTATTGAACCACACTTCAATTATTATTTACATCTCATTTTCTAAATAAAGGCATCTTGCCCAAACTTTTCAATGGCAAATAAAGCCATGATCAAGAATGGCACATATTGGTAAGCATGATTCAAATCTACCCAGTGAAGTTTCAGGAGGCAACTGGGTATTGAAACTCCAAAATATTTGATGTATTGGCTACATTTCTACTCTGCTGAAACTCCTATAGGACACCTGGCAAGTCACAATATTAAATCAACCCAGTTTTTCATTAAAAGTTCAACAGAAACCGAGCCAATGCAATCAAAAAATCAGAATCTGCCCTAGCATAAAAACTAATTGGCATCTCTCTTCCATCAATATTATTAACATTCAAAAGTGAAACAATTTGGTCTTCAATGCATTTCTAAAAATGGAAAGGCACCGGTATAAATCTTTACAGAAAAAAAATTGTTCCAGAGACATTGAGCCATAATTGGTAAACCCAGCTTTTACCCCTTCCCCAAATTTACATGGGAAAATCCTCAACATCCTTTCTTGGAATGTGTGCATTGGATGAATTGCTTCTCTCTGAAACCAAATGTCTTGAAAGGTGCTAATTCAGATAGAGTTGTACAGGATTCAATATTTAGCAAAAGGTCCTTACAGTGCCAATTTTCCCAGCCTGTGAGTGTAGCAGCTGTCTAGTAAAGAAACATCCATTAAATCTGAATTCGTGGAACTGATATAATATTGTTTGCATCAGGATGGGATGAAAATATTTTCACTACCAGTTCTGTGGCCATGTGACTGGGTGGGCTAAGCTTCTTCTTCTTCTTCTTCTTCTTCTTCTTCTTCTTCTTCTTCTTCTTCTTCTTCTTCTTCTTCTTCTTCTTCTTCTTCTTCTTCTTCTTCTTCTTCTTCTTCTTCTTCTTCTTCTTCTTCTTCTCCTTCTCCTTCTCCTTCTCCTTCTCCTTCTCCTTCTCCTCCTTCTCCTTCTTCTTCTTTTTGCAGCAACCCCTCTGTGCTCCATTTTTTTGGCCTCCTGGGCCTCAGGGAAGCCTCCTGGGCAAAGCAGTAAGTCAGCGAGGGGGATCCCAGCACAGGTGATCTTTGGAACAGCTGATCCTCAGGAGGAAAAAAAATACCGATTTGGCCGAACTGGTAGCTGTTTTTTTTTTTTACTACTGGTTCGGCCAACTGGTAACATTTTTTACTACCAGTTCGCCTGAACCGGGCCGAATTGGTAGAATACCACCACTGATTTACATCATTATCTAAGAGGTGTTTCAACTTCATCCATGTCAGTTATGGACTTGCACAAAGGATGCAAATGAGTTGAGTGTTTCAATTGTCGTTTTTTAGATACTGTAGAGGTAGTCATTGACTTACAATAGTTCATTTAGTGATCATGGACAGTTAAAATGGCACTGGAAAAGTGACTTATGAACATTTTTCACATGGATGACTGTTGTAGCATTCCCAGGGTCACGTGATCAAAATTCAGATGCTTGGCAACAAGTTTCATATTTACAACAGTTGCGGTGTCCTGGAGTCACGTGATCCTCTTTTGCAACCTTCTTACAAGCAAAGTCAAGGGGGAAGCCAGATTTACTTAACAACCATGTTACTAACCTAAGAATGGCAGTGATTCACTTAACAACTGTGGCAAGAAACACAGTTAAATGGAGCAAATTTCACTTAACAAATGCTTCATGTAGCAACAGAAATTTTGCGTTCAATTGTAGTTGTAAGTTGAAGGCTACCTGTACAACAGCCTTAGTCCATTGTTCCAGGGGGACATGAAAAATAATTGTCCATTAAAATTGTCCATTAAATCCAAAATTGGTCCATTAAATCCAAAATTGTCCATTAAATCCAAAGTCCATTCAATATAGATCCAAGAAATCAAGGTTTGCCATTTATGTTTCCAATTACATTTCACAGAAACTCTTTCTGAATGAACTGCATCCTACCAATAGCTTGGAAACAACGTTTAGATTATTTTTTCTCATATGCCAACTGAATTCAATAAAGAAGGAAGAGGCACTCGCACAATAAACTCGTTGTTAATCTTTTGCTTTCTATACCTTTTGTGAATTTCGCTGAGCCTCGTGAGTATTGTTTAAAATAGACACATTTACAAACAGTGCAGTGTTATGTCAGTTCAGTCCTCGGTGACTGTAATGAAATGAATTTCTCTCTCTCTCTCTCTCTCTCTCTCTCTCTCTCTCTCTCTCTGTGTGTGTGTGTGTGTGTGTGTGTGTGTGTGCCACTGCTGGTTTAAAATTCCTGTACTTTCAGAGGCCAATTTTATTCCCAGACTTAATAGCATGACTTGTAGAGACAAAAATCTTCTCTGAGTAGAGAATTCTACTCAGAATACTATTTTACAGAATACCTTATGCCACCAGACTTGAAATTCCAGACCTAGAAAACCTAGAACTACGCCACCTTTGGTCCAATCTAAGCATAGTATATTAAATCATACATTGCAATGTCCTACCTGTCAATGAATACTTCAGCTTCAACCATAACAATACAAGAACAAACAATAGATACAAACTCAAGGTTAATCGCACCAAACTTGATTGCAGGAAATATGACTTCAGCAACAGAGTGGTCAATGTCTGGAATACTCTTCCTGACTCTGTGGTTTCTTCCCCAAACCCCAAAAACTTTAACCTTAGAATTTCTACAAGTGACCTCACCCCTTCCTAAGAGGTCTGTAGGGGGTGTGCATAAGCGCACCAACATGCCTACTGTCCCTACGTTACTAGGCATTTTTGCCATTATTTTTTAATAGTTATGTATTCATAACTATGTTTTTACTTATACCTATTATCTTGTAAGCAATTGACAAACAAAAAAACAAAAACAAAATTTATCCTATGGTGAATTATTCATCTTAACTCCTTTTAAATTGTCAATTCATGCCCAAATGCCACTTCATTTGCAAGCAAACAATGATTACTTCCTCAATTCCTGATCCTCAGAAGTGTGATAAGAATACTTATTCCTGATTCTTATTTCCGAAATTGTGATAATCATTGTGTCCATACACTGCTGACCATTCTAGGAGGCCAGGTGGGTTTTCTTTCACCTAATTTGGAAACAGGCCAGTTAAAATGAATCAGTATGACTACTGCCTGAGGTAAGTTTAAAAATAATTCCTTTCAGTATTGCACATGCTTAAAATATTATTTCATCCCTGGAATATCATTTTACTAGGCATTTTTGCCATTATTTTTTAATATACTTGAAACAACTCTCGTTATTTTATCTTTGTTTTATGTTTTATTAGATTTTTATATTTTTCAAAACACATCAATAGCAATACATGAACATTGTGGCCATTAACATTAATCATAATAGTTGTTATATTAATCAAACTTATATAATCCTGGTATTAATATACATGGTGTCAACTCATACAATATTCCTATGCCTGTTTTAGTAGTTGCGAAAGCGAAAGTACATTCCAATCCTTATCTTTAAAAGATTGTAACTAAAATACCAGAGTTTTTGCCCATGAATATATTTAATTGGAGAATGTGAAATACACACACGCACGCACACACACACACACACACTGGCACAAAGCCGAAAGCACCAGACTGAGGATGGCGAGTGGGACCTTGCCGAAACGTTGCCAAGATACTCTTAATCTTACACGGGAAAAAACTCGAACATACCTAGACCTACATACATACATACATACATACATACACACACACACACACATACACACACACACATATATATATATATATATATAACACCCACATACACACCACACATATATATACACACACACACACACACACACACACACACACACACACACACACACACACACATATATATATATATATATATATATATATATAGTATGTTTAAGATTAATTCGCAAGGTACTTACATGTATGGTGTTCGCTTGGTTAGGGTATTTTCCCACGTCATTATAGTTGTGCTTTTAAAGTTGTAGCTAGCAACGTTTCAGCAGAATCTCATCTGCCATCATCAGGCTTCTGTATTGTGTCCGTCTGTGAGTCAGACTTTCACAGCCGTTTCAGTTTTAAATTTGGGGCTAGCCTGTTTGCTACAACTTTAAAAGCACAACTACAATGATGTGGGAAAATACCCGAACAAAGCTGAATGCCATACATGTAAGTACCCGCGAAAACATACATTCTATCCATCATCTCTTGTTCTTTTTATTACTTCAATTCTTATTTATTTTTTGGCTTGTCTCCCATGTTCCTTTCTTAAATCTTTATCTCTATCAACATCTTTAGCTTCACCATTCAGACTGTATATTTCTACCATCTCTATCCTCCTAAGCTGCCAGGTCTCCAAAATATCCACCCAAGCCCCTATCTCTCTTTCAAAAGTGTCCTCCAGGTTATCTGATTCCATTTTTAAATCTCTTAAAATGCTTTTCTCTTGGTTTATTTCATCAGTCATTATTATTTTTATCATCTTCTCCTTCCCATCTTCTTGCTTTGTTTGCTGTTTGTCCGTTCTGTCTTTTTCTTCCATTCTTTCTACTCTCTCCTCTCTTTTCTGGACTCTTTGATCTTCATTCATCATCGGTTGTAGCATATTTTCTATTTTCCCATATATGCTTCACATTATGTACTTTATCTCTCTGTGATTCTTTTCCATAGTACCATGCAGCATTAGGATCCTGTTCCATTATCGGTTTGGTGACTGTACACACAGCTTTCCACACACCAGCTGAGGCCTGAGGTGGGTGGAAGGGCCGATTCTCCACTTTTATCTTCTTTTTGCTCTCTGCTGATCATAGGAAGTTTTTTTTTTTTTTTTTACTATCGGTTCAGCTGAACCAGTAGCAATTTTTGCTACCAGTTTGGTCAAACTGGGCAGAACTGGTAGCATACCACCTCTGGTACCACAAATGCTTTGAAATAAGTCTTATTATTTTCAACTACTTAATTTATGTCCTTAGAAATTGTTTGTACCATAATGGTAGACCAAGTATAAAAAGAATTCAGGAGTCATTTCTTCCTCCAGCATATCGAAAATACTAAGGCATATATGAAAGTGAGTTTTTTTAAAAATGCAAGGAGTTGGAAGGAATGGAGCAGGGTTTTGTCTTTCTAGCGCTTCCTAAGGAATAGCACTCATGTAAATATTGAAATATTGTGTAGAAAGATTTGCAATTGGCTTCCCAAACAAATGTTATGATGCAGAAGGAATGCTAACAAAATTATTCTGGAAGGAATTAGCAGTTATTCAAACGGAAATCATGATGTCTCAAAAAATGCATATGATGAGGCGGTTTTCTGCCTTTACAATAGGCTTGGAGAAATGTTCAGATTGCCAAGTAAGTGGAACGTGTTTTTTTTTTTTTTTTAGTATTTTTATTTTATTTTATTCATCTCTGATTTTAAACATTACCATTTTCAAACACAGAGGAATGCAGAATCCATGCAAAATAACACCGGAATTTTGTAGCTGCAAATCTACTCTAGAATACTCCGTAAAGGAATCCAGAACCACCTCTACAGGGCTGATTGATTACAATAGGATATCATTTTTGGCTTGGTCAACACATTTTTCTTTTGTGTGGGAGAGCCATAAATCTCTTCCTTATAAGACAAGATCCTGAAATAGCCCACTGCAAAGCCTTAACAAGCAGAATGGAGTCAACAGAATAACACCTGCTGCAAATACCAGATATTCATTGCACTGACTTGTACTACAAATTGATGAAGAAAAGCACATTCCCACTCTCTTACTAATCACAAAGTCCTCATAAGCATCAACATTCTTCTTAAGCAGGTGAGGATTTTACAAATACTGGAGCTGTGTACAACAAAAGGAACTGGTAAATATATGGCTTGCTAATTATACCATTGTTTCATCCAAATATTCTGAAGAGGATCTACGCATGAAGCACAGATCAGCCAGTTCAGCTTCGGTTACGATTTGCAACACAAACAATTGCGTCATGTCTAGTTCTCAAAGATTTTAATTATGCCTTTGTCAACTACGATGGAAAGCTGGCCTCAAGATTCATTTGCCAGGCCTATAAAGTACAGTCTGTCCAAGTGGAACTATGGTTCTTTGTTTTTGGTGATGGACAGCAGAAGAGGTGCTTCAAACTCCAGATAGACCCATCAATAAGGCAATGTTTTTGCCACACTTGGGGGGAAGTCCTACTGCATTCATTTCTTCTGTCTGTCTGTCTATTTATCTATCTATCTATTCATCTATCTATCAATCATATATCTATCTATCTATGAGTTATGGTGGCGCAGTGGTTAGAATGCAGTATTGCAGGCTAATTCAGCTCACTGCCTGGAGTTTGATCCACACCAGGTCAAGTTTGACTCAGTGTTCCATCCTTCCAAAGTCAGTAAAATGAAGACCCAGATTGTTGGGGACAATATGCTGACTCTGTAAACCGCTTAGAGAGGACGTTAAAACACTGTGAACTAGTATATAAGTCTGTTATTGCTAAGATATGTCTATCTATCTAT